>NC_142953.1:25185754-25200754 GCF_046866305.1 Octopus bimaculoides | reverse complement strand
TGCCTGCATTGGCTAGGGTGAGTAACAAACATGACATGAGTAAGAAAGAATGAAAGAATACCGTAACAGAATAAAGGAATGAAATGAAAATATCATACTTAAGCACTGATTCATGTTTCGAGAACGTTAAAGGATAAAGGAATGGAAGAATATGAGTTTAAGAAAAACATTTGCAGTTGTCATCTAATGGAGTAAGAGTTATAAACTAACAAAAGAAGGAACGGAATGAAAATGAATATAAAATACAAAAAAGAACTGAAGCACTGATTGGTATTTCATGAACATAAGGAATAAAAGATTAGCAGAATAAGAGTTTAGTGGAAAATATTTTGCAGTTGTCATTCAAAGGGTGTACATAAAAACTGACTTGGCATCTTTTACTATATTCTTCGTTATCACATTATCATTGTGTTAAGAGCTATTATTGCTAGGGCGATGCAGTAATAAGAGTCGGACTAAAAAAATATGACAGTATTTAATTATGGACCTTTACGTTCTGAGCTAAAATTCCAGCAACAGTAGATAAAAAAGAGTACTATACTTTGATTTACTTCACCCTACACTTTCACCAAAAAATCTCTGACTCTGTGCTTATTTCGTGAACCATTATCGAATTGCTGGGCGCTAGGGGTGGGTGTATAGGTGAGACAGCGGAGTAAAATAGTTTACTGTAATTTAATTCAATAATGATCCTTCGCATTAAGTGTTCAAATCGAGCCGTTGTTTATTTCAACATGGTAACGGAGAGGGTCGGTTACTTAACATCCCCCCACCCCTGTGATTTCCTTTTTTTTTTTCTTTTTCTTCTCGGAAAGTTGATTAAATCGACATTAGAGTGTTTCTCCCCTAATTTCTAGCTTTAATCCTAAATTATAAACTATTACTGACTTATTAAACACATCTTTGCTTACACACTTATGTGCGTACGTATATATACGCATATATAATGTGTGTGTACGTATGTATGTTGTGTGTGTGTGCGAATATATATATATATATATATATATATATATATATATATATATATATATGTATGTATGTATGTATACACACGCGCACCCACACATATACGCATGCATACACGCACACACACACGGAGAGAGAAAAAAGCGAGGGAGAGGTTTGGTGGTACAAACAGGAAAAGAGAAATCAAAACATTAGAACTATAAGGCAAACATTCGATATAAGTGGCCGAATATGATTTTTTAGTATCTCTCTCTCTCTCTCTCTCTCTCTCTCTCTCTCTCTCGATCAATACGCGTATATATCTCTATACATGCGTACATTCATACATACACATACATTAGCTACATAAATGCTTACATTCGTACATACATGCATACATACACACACACACATACATACGACCGCACAAACATACAGAAAGAAAAGAAAAGAAAGAGAGAGAGAGAGAGAGGCGAAGAGAAGGAGGGACAATGACTGGCACTATAGAAAAGGGTGATAGTATGGGGTATCAGGTACTGCCATCCTCAGTGACACCCGGCAAAATAATACAGTAAATAAGTAAAAAAAAGAGGATGAAGGGAGGGAGGAAGTGTGATAGAGAGATGAGTAATAAAAAGATGAATAGGGGGTAATGAAAGAGATTCGAAGAGGTAGGGGAGGGAGAAGATGTAGACTGACAAGGTACATTTGGGGAGAGACCCAAATGTATGTGAGTGTGTATGTATGTTGGCATGTAGATAGAAAGGTATGTGTACGAGTATCTCTCTCTCTCTCTCTCTCTCTCTCTATCTATCTATCTTCTGTCTGTCTATCCACCTATCTATTTAGCAATCTATCAATCTATCTATCTATCTATCTATCTATCTATCTATCTATCTATCTATCTATCTATCTTCTGTCTGTCTGTCTATCTACCTATCTATTTAGCAATCTATCTATCTATCTATCTATCTATCTATCTATCTATCTATCTATCTATCTTTCTTTCTTTCTTTCTATCTATCTATCTATCTATTTATCTATCTTTCTATCTATCTATCTATCTATTTATCTATCTATCTATCTATCTATCTATTTATCTATCTATCTATCTATCTTCAGACCATTTCATCGTGTTTAACCAATATTCCCCACACATTTTTTCTCATTCCGTTTCTTTTTTCGTTCTCTCTCCATTTTATTTCCATTCAGTCGTTTCTGTCCAAGAGCGTAGGCTCGAAACATCAAAGACTTTTCCATTCTTCCTCGGCGTTAAACTACTACATCTGCTTGTAGTTCCTTTACCTGTCTTCGTCTTTTGTTTTCTGTAAATTTTGAACTATGTATGTATGTATGTATGTATGTATGTATGTATGTATACACAGCCCTATACACACACACACCCATATATACGCGCACGCCTACATACACAGCCGCATACACATGCACACACATACACACAGGAGTGCACACACAAAATAACACACATACCTGGCACACATCCTTACGCTCTCACACACATACGCACGCACACACACATAAACACACACATACACACACGCACACACACCTCTCACATACACAAACACACACACATACATAACACACCCGTACCTAACACTCACAATCCCACACACACACGCACATCCACACACATACACACGCACACGCACACACCCACATACACACACACACGCACTCACACTTCTCACCAACACTACACACTCACACAGACACGCATCCAATCACACACACATGGGCATAAACAACACACGCACATACAATAGCAAACGCACGCACGCACACGTACACAGCAACGCACATATACACAACATACACATACACACAAACACACACGCACGCACAAAAACATACACATATACACACGCACACATACAAAATACACACACACACACGTACACCTACCCAACACCTACAACCCCACACAAACACACACACGAACACACACATACTCAACAACCGCCTGTTGACCTTCCACTTAACATTGTCCATAAGCATCCACTAACTATTCCTGCTACTAATTCCTTCCACTACGTCTCACACACACACAAACACACTAACAGATAAACCACCAAACCATGCACACACACACACACACATACATACGCACACACACGTTCTGTTATCACACACACACTCGCAGACTCTCGCGCACGCACAGATATTCATCTCCCTTTTTCACTCTCCTGTCTTAGAAAGAACTTTTCCCCCACCACCTCCTCTTCCGGTCTTTTCACAATGTAACCTCGTGGGCATCGGTACCATTTTCCTCTTTCTCCGTTTTTCCATTCTCCGAACTTTCCATCTTTCCGACGAAGGGCTACGCCCGAAACGTCATACACTCTCTCTTTCCTTTCCCGAGCGTCCAATAACACTATCCGTATCACGTCCTCACTTTGTTGTTTTTTTGTTGTTTTTTGTGTTTTTTTTAACCTATATATATATATATATATATATATATATACAGGTTATGAGCGATAGTGGTGTCAATTAGACCCAGAGGTTTCATGTAATGCTGAGTAAATGCTATGGATAGACCACAGTTAAGTTCCATGTTCGGTGGTTATGCGAATAAGGGGTCCGACGTAGGTCATATATCAGCGTGTGAATATAAGGATTTACTTTTCGTAATGAGATAAAAAAAACCAAGGCTGTGTATAATATAGAACATTTATAAATAGAATGTCTTACAGCTGTTTCAAGGATATTTATTATATCCTTTCATCGGAGACGGTGTGAGGGGATGATTAAGCAATAGTTAGTTTAGTTTAGATAGGAAATGGATAGTGAATGTAGGGATATTGTATTTGTAAATCCAATTTTAGGCAAAATGGTATACATATAAGATGTGTTATTGAATCAAAGGTTCTGTTTAACTTTAAACAGAACCCTTGATTCAATAACACTGTGTATAAACTCTGTATTTGGAATGACCAATTTCAAAGACTGCTGGATTTTACTCATAGGGTATTGGTATCTTAATAATGGATTTACAAAGGCAACGACCAATCTTAAAATCAATTGGATTTTACTCACAAGGTACTGGAATCTTATATGTATACCATTTTGCCGAAACAATGGATTTACAAATACAATATCCCTACATCCATTCTCTATTTCCTATCTTAACTAAACTATTACTTAATCATACTCTCACACTGTCTCCGATAAAGGGATATAATAGATATCCTGGAAACAGCTGTAAGACCTATTTATAAATGTTCTATATTATACACAGCCTTGGTCTTTTATCTCATTACGAAAAGTAAATCCTTATATATATATATATATATATATATATATATATATATATATATATATATATATAAAGTACACTCTGTGTAGCCAAGAAATAAACTGGAACATTGTATGGGAGCTAAAGAAAGAATGCCAAAAATCGCACCAACTGAATGAACCACCCTTGGCATTTTACTCACAGAAATTTGGTATCTGCCTGGATATTATACCCTTCATCTTAGTACACACACACACACACACACACACACACACACACACACACACACACACACACACACACACACACACACACATACACATATAGGGTGCAATGGGTAAATTGTCACGATTTTAGATTTTTAATTTCGCGCATGCACATAGCTTGTCTTTGATTTTGTTAGCTACACAATAGGGCACCGTCTGTGAGAAAAACAGCACCATGACGCAATTCACTTTGCCAGAAATTTGGAATCAACATGCTGTACTGCTTGGCATTCATGCAGGAAGCTCCAATATGAACATTTCAAAGTGTTTGGGTGTCAATCTGAGGACATGTTCTGAGAGTGATAAAAATCAAACATCCAGTCAACATCATGGTGTTTGGAGTGATCACTAGTGATGGCGATGTTATGCCTCCATTCATCTTACCATATGGACTCAGACTCAACACGGAGACCTACATCAAGTGCCTGGAGGAGGTAGTGCTGCCCTGGGTCAAGAGAGTGGCTGCTGGAAGACCCTATGTCTGGCAACAGCACTCTGCACCATGCCACACAAGCAGGAGAGCCCAGTCATGCTGTCAGACAATTTCTGCGACCACCTCACACCTAACATCTGGCCACCCAACTCCCCAGACTGCAACCCCCTTGATTATTATGTGTGGGGCGCAGTTGAGCGAGAAGCAAACAAAACTCCTTGTAACACCAAAGATGAACTGAAGGCAAGGATTATGGCAGCATTCGCCAACTTAAACAAGGAGACCGTCCAGAAGAATTGCGGGAGATTCTGAAGTCATCTGGGGGCCGTGATTAAAGCCAATGGCGATTCTACTGGCTAAATTTAGTCTTTAATATTTTAAGATATTTTTATGTAACTTTGGTAAATATTCTGTTAAAATGAGATGTCAGTGTCATTTTCATTTTTGCGTAATTTAAACGACAGTTTATTCACTGCACCCTGTGTATTGTATATATGTATGTATATATATATATATATATATATATATATATATATATATATATATATATATATATACACTGGACCCATCTTCTGATTGAAAATCGCTTCAATATACCACGACGTCTAAAAAACTTTTGAACTTTTGAACTTTTCCACTTTTGTAAACCTCCTTTATCATCATTTTTTTAACCTTTACTTTCCTTCACCTACCGTCTCTCCCCCTTTTCTTAGCTCTCCTGAAAAAAGAATTTCTAACTTCCGGTCAGCCATTGTTATGATCAGCCATTATTATGATTGACCGTTGACTGGACACTATTTAATTTTTTTTCTCCGTGTTTTTCTCCTTGTCTCCGTATTCTTTCTGTTGAAGAGCGTAGCTCGAAACGTCAAAGACTTTCCGTATTCCCGAGCGTCATACTAATACATCCTTTTGTTATTTACACCACCTGTCCTCGTCTGTTGTTGTTTTTTCGTATATTCTCCCACATATAATACACGCTCACGTGGTCGCACCAGCTAATCCTGTCTCCTCTCATCACACGAACTTTTGGATTCTACCTTCTTTCCTTCTGGATCTACTCTTTCTGGACTGTCTGATTCTGAATTTTATACCCTCCGGCTGCACCTCTCCTACCCACGGATTACACTGGACCCATCTTCTGATTGGAAATCTATTCAATATACCACGACGTCTAAAAAACTTTTGAACTTTTGAACTTTTCCACTTTTGTAAACCTCCTTTATCATCATTTTTTTTACCTTTACTTTCCTTCACCTACCGTCTCTCCCCCTTTTCTTAGCTCTCCTGAAAAAAGAATTTCTAACTTCCGGTCAGCCATTGTTATGATCAGCCATTATTATGATTGACCGTTGACTGGACACTATTCAATTTTTTTTCTCCGTGTTTTTCTCCTTGTCTCCGTATTCTTTCTGTTGAAGAGCGTAGCTCGAAACGGCAAATACTTTCCGTATTCCCGAGCGTCATACTAATACATCCTTTTGTTATTTACACCACCTGTCCTCGTCTGTTGTTGTTTTTTCGTATATTCTCCCATATATATATATATATATCGTCAAGCATTGGGTTCGACGGTTTCCATCTAGTCTCCTCGGCTTATGTCTGTGCCGAAAATGACTATGGAGTCCAAGTCGGTGGTGAAAGAGTCGTGGGCAGAACTCGCACAGGATGGTTTGAGGATGTTGAAGACTCTCCTTTCTTCTCCTGCGTTTTGCTTCCTCACTCTGTTGTTTGTTCTACTTGAAGTAGCTGGCTCCATTGCGGATAGCACTCCTCCAGGCTGTCCTATCCATGGCAATCTGTTCCCGTGAGGATAGCTGGATGTTAGCTTGAGCCAAGGTCAGTTTGAGCTGGTCTTTAAAACGGAATTTCGTATCTCCTCTGGGTCTTGTTCCGATTGCAAGTTCTCCATAAAGCATGATCCTTGGGAAACGAGAGAGTTCCATACGCTGGATGTGACCTGCCCAGCGGAGACGATGGCGAAGAATGGTGGCTTCGACACTTGGTAGTGAGGCACGGTGAAGAACCTCATTGTTGGTAACGTGATCTTCCCATTGTATGCTGAGGATCTGTCGTAGCTTCGATTGCTGGAAGCATTCAAGGCACTTGAAGTTACGGAGGTACAATGCCCAAGTCTCACAAGCGTAGAGTAGAGTTGACAGGACAATGGTACAGAAGACCATAATCTTTGTACGGATGGTCAGCGCATGATTGAAGAATACATGTTGGCTGAGTCTGCCGAAGGCGAAGTGGGCCGCCCCAATCTGGTTCTCCACGTCATTTTCACACTTGGGGCTCTTCGAAAGGATACTTCCAAGGCATGTAAAATGTTCAACTTCTTCTAAGGGTTGGCGCTGTTGATGCTAATGTTTGTGGGTGGACTGTTCTGGCCTGGTGCAGGTTGGATCAGTGTCTTGGTCTTTAATGTGTTTACCTGCATCGTGAAGCGTTCGTAAGCCACATTATAGGCCATCTGCGGTCCAGCTCGGAGTGGCATTGTCATCGGCATACTGCATCTCACGGACTGAGATGGCGGAGGTCCTTGTCTTTGCAAGGAGACGTGCAAGATTGAAGAGTCCACCATCCAAGCAATAGCGGATGTTGATGGAAGGCGAGCCTAGTGGGATTTCGTTGAACATGGTGGCCATGTACAAAGAGAAACAGGTTGGTGCCAGGACGCATCTTTGCTTAAGATCCCCAGTGATGGGAAACAGGTGTGTGATGGAATTTTAATGGCATACCCTACCCACCATGCATGCCATCATGGATGGAGCTGGCCATGGCAACGAAGTCCTCCGGACATCCAAATCGGGCAAGGGCGGCCCACATTACAGGACGGGGGACCTTGTCAAAGGCTTTCTTTAGATTCCAGAAGATGAACATTGCAGGCTGTTGTTGTTCCTGATACTTCTCCTGGAGTTGAGGGGCACAAAAGATCATGTCGATTGTGCCTCGAGAGGGTCGAAAGCCACTCTGGGACTCAGGGAGGACATGATCTGTGAGGATGAGGAGGTGATTGAGTAGTATACGGGCGAAGATCTTACTTGCAATACTCAGGAGTGAGATTCCCCGATAGTTGTTGCAATCCTCTCGGTCTCCCTTCTTGTAGATGGTGATGATAGTTGCATGGCGGAAGTCGTTGGGCGGTAGTGGGTGGGGGTCTTGCTTTCTCAGATCTTGAGGATAAGGAGCATCAGATGATCTCTCAGCTCAGGACCTCCGTGCGTGAAAAACTCAAACGGGATGTTGTCTGGTCCTGGAGCTTTCCCCGGCTTCCTGCACGCAAGTGCCTTGTTGAACTCATGACATGAGGGTGGCAGGGACATCCAATGGTGGATGGGGAGCTGTGGGGAGTTTTGGAGGAGATCGTCAAGCGTGCATAAGTGGTCGTTAAGTAGGCACTCGAAATGGGACTTCCAGTGATCAAGGATTCCCTGGGTGTCGGTTATCGTAAAGCTAGCTGCGTTCTTCAGGCCACCCACTGATGACCTTGTGGGCCGAAGATCTCTTTGGTTGCAGCATAAAAGCTACGCAAGTCTCGTTGGTCGGCACAGTTTTGCATCTCCTCTGCTTTCTTCTGCCACCAGATGTTCTGAGCTTCTCAAATTCCTTGCTGGCATTCCGCTGGCATTCCTTGCTGGTATTTTCGTTTGGTCTCCGAAGTGGCATGGTTCTCGATGGCTAGGTGCATCCGGAGTTTGGCTTCGATAAGACAGGAGATGGTCTCATCATTCTCATTGGTCCTTCTTCCAGGCAAAGTCAATCGTCTGCTCAGCGGCAGCGGTCATGACTTCACGAACGTTGGTCTAGCAATCCTCAATGGAGGTTGGCTCTGGGAGATCCATCAGGTGTCTCTCAATGGATTCTCTAAAGTCTTGGGATGCCTGTGAGTTCCAGAGTTTAGCGCAGTCGAAGTGTCAGCAAGGAATGTTTGCCGAGACCACTTTGGTGGGCAGCGAATCCTGATGTCAAGGTGAGAAATAAGAAGGCGGTGAGCTATCCAACAGTCATCTGCACCAGGCATGACGCGGGTGATTCGTACATCGCATCTGTCCCTGGATCTTATCAGAATGTAGTCAAAGATGTGCCAGTGTATAGACCATGGTGTTTCCAGGTTGTTTTTTGTTGGGTAGGGAGACGAAATAGGGAGTTGGTGATGACGAGTTCATGCACAGCGCAAAGGCCCAGGAGGAGCTGGACATTGGCATTGCATTTCCCAATGCTGTGATGGCCAAGAATGCAATTCCACAGACAATGGTCACTGCCGATTCTGCTGTTAAAGTCCCCCAACATGAGTTTGTCATGCGCAGGGACTGTCTGGATGGTGCAGTCCAGCAGGTTGTAGAATGAAACCTTTACGTCACAGAGATCAGCGTAAGGAATCTGTCCCGAATGAGTGGAATCTGAACAGTTATCAGGCGCTCACTGATGGCAGTTGGAACAAGTCTGGATTGGTCCACGACTTGCATCTTGATGGCAAGGCCAACGCCCTGGAGGTGTGGTTCATTAGGATTCTTCTTCTTCCAAAAGATGGTGTATTTGGAGCCAGCTTCTCTGATGCTGCCTTCTCCAGGAAGCCCATTCTCGCTCAAGGCTGCCACGTCGATGTTGAAGCGGGCACGTTCCTCGCAGAAGAGGGCTGAATGTCACTCTGGTCGATTAATGTCACTATTGTTCTGGATAGTGCAGATGTTCCAGGCTCCAAAGGTGAGAGGTTGTGAAACAGAGGATTTAGTTGAGTTCTGACTGCTAAGTGGGAGGTCTGCCAACCGCAGTATGCTGGCCAGAATGAGTTGCCGTGTCCGATGTTTACCCCACGTATTCTAGGGGCTTCCCCTTGAAGGGTGGGTTGTGGTAATCCTAAAGAGGCCGGCCTAGTCATGAGTCTAGCTGCTGAACTCCAATGTCATGGCTATTCACTGGAGAGTGACCGAGATTTGCTACCAAAGTGTGGTCACAGACTAGAGGCTTTCAACTTTCCAGACCTGCCTCTGGTGCCCATGATACCATCAACATTGGGCTTTTTGAGACAGATTAGGAAGGTGAAGCCATTCGCTAATTAAATTGCTTCAGGTGATTGTGGCTGCACAACGACCACGCACATGCACTTGGCCAGGAACTTCTCCACTGCAGCTCAACAATTGAGACGTGCAGTCTTGATGAGGCTGGTTGCACTGAGCTGCCAGAGTCTATCCGCCTTTGTCACGCCTGCCCACCAGGCATTGTCCTCACTGCCAGAGTCAATCCGTGGGGGCTTGAGATAGCCCTCCTCCGCTTACTCCACTGTTGGGGTCTTGATGTTGATGTTTGGTCATGTTTAGTCTGGGACCTCATCCTCGACTTTGCTGCCATGGGTGGCCCTACCTGGAGTCTAAGACTCCAGACGGTATCACTCTCAGAATCATTGGAACACACAAGCTCTTCCACCACGATAAGACCATCGGAAGATATATATATATATATATATATATATACACACACACACACACACACACACACACACACATATAAAGGCTGTATGGTAAGAAGCTAGCTTCTCAACCACATGGTTCTGGTTTCAGTCCCACTGCAAGGCACTTTGGGCAAATGTCTTCTGCTATTGTCTTGGGCCAATCAAAGCCTAGTGTACAAATGGTAGCATGATTGAACTGGTATCATTTAAAAGCTGAAAGTATCAAGTTTTCTTCTGTTAATTTAATTTTAATTTAATTAATTACATTTAATTTAGTTTTGTTTTTTGTCTCTTTTCAGATCCAGTAATGTCATTCACAAAACACGAGAAGTCATTTTGCATCCAACATTTACCAGGCAGGCACCAGACAGATGTTCCATTTTGAATTGGCATGCAAAATTTAAGGAGGAGGAGTGCTTGTGCCCAGCATTGAGAACAGGATGCCCCTCAACTTCAGATGGTATGGTTGAACAAGTAGGGCCAGCCTTTCAGTCCAGCCCAGCCCCCCAGCAACCAGTCAGGATAGCCAGTCGAGAACTTCAGTTCCCATCAACAACTGTTGATGTGTCTTTAGGAGGAAGGCTGCAGTTCGCACCACGCGAGCTGCAATTGGTTCAACAGGTGAAGGACACTGATGAACCTATTCCCCATGAATTTTGCACAGGGGTGTCCTGTTCTCTTTGCCAGGCACAAACACTCCTCCTCCTTAAATTTTGCATGCCAATTCAAAATGGAACATCTGTCTGGTGCCTGCTTGGTAAACGTATGAAATTTGCATTGAACACATGTCCATGATACAGTTTTAGTGTATTCTAGGATGCAAAATGACTTCTCGTGTTTTGTGAATGACATTACTGGATCTGAAAAGAGACAAAAAACAAGATTGAATTAAATTGAATTAATTAAATTAAAATTAAATTAACAAAAGAAAACTTGATACTTTTAACTTTTAAATGATACCAGTTCAATCAGGCTACCATTTGTAGTTCATGATATAAGAGTTCTTAGAATGTGATATAGACTTTTGAAACACCCTGTGTATATATAATGTATGTGTGTGTGCATGTGTTTGCCTTTGTGTCTGTGTTTGTTCCCCACAACCACTTGACAACTGGTGTTGGTGTGTTTACGTCCCCGTAACTTAGTAGTTTGACAAAAGTGACCGTCAAAATAAGTACCAGGCTTGAAAAAGAGAAAATAAATATTGGGATTGATTTATTTGACTAGAAACTTTTCAAAGCATTGTCTCAGCATGGCCCCATAAAAGATAAAAGTTATATGCACACCAACATCCACAGGTGCACATGCACACGTGTGCACACACACATATATCAAAACGGGAGACTGGAAAAATTTTTAGTATTATTTATTCACTATTACACATGTTTCATTTGCTAATAGGAGTGCATGTAGGAGAAACATGTAAGATATCTCCTATTACAAATCCTTGAGATAGAGAATCAAATGATACACAATTTACATCTCGCCTTCCTGGCACTTGTGCCGGTGGCACGTGTAAAGACATTCGAGCAAGGTTGTTGCCAGTACTGCTGGACTGGCTCCTGTGCAGGTGGCATGTAAAATACACCATTTCGAGCGTGGCCATTGCCAGTACCGCCTGACTGGCCTTTGTGCCAGTAGCACGTAATAGCACCCACTACACTCTCGGAGTGGTTGGCGTTAGGAAGGGCATCCAGCTGTAGAAACTCTGCCAAATCAGAGTGCATATCTTTCTATAGCTAGATGGATGGATATTGTTTATCTTTCACTTGTTTCAGTCATTGGACTGATGCCATGCAAGGAGACTGCTTTGGAGGGTTTAGGAGAACAAATCAACCCCAGTATTTATTTTCTAAGGCTGATACTTATTCTATTAGTTTCTTTTGTTGAACTGCTAAGTTATGGTAATGTAAACAAACTAACATTGTTGTCAAGCAGTGGTGGAGAACAAACACTGACACATACATACATACCTACATACATACATTCATAACTGGTGAAATATTCCCATCAAAACTTCTGCCAAATGTAATCATAACAGGCCAGACATCGTTATTTGAGACAGAGGGGCAAAGGTATGTACTGTCATAGAGGTCAGCTGCCCTCTATCTCTGAAAATCAAAGAAAAAGAGGATGTCTATGGATGACTGCTTTGAAATCTCCAGCTTCTATATCCAGATTATGAATTTATATTCATACCAATAATAACTGGAGCATTAGGTTTTGTTAGTAAATGCTTAAAGGAGAATCTGGATAAACTGGGATTTTTAGAAAGAGAAACTGACTGGCTGATTCGTACATTACAAGTGCAATCTGTGAGGGGAACAGTAAAAATATGCAAGACTTTACTCAAGTTCCAAATGTGAATTTGTCTGTGTTAACTACATCCCAAAGATGGAGTCTTGTATCTTTGTTGGAAACCGGCTCCCTTCTCATTGGAAGATTTATAATAATTAAAAAATAGAAGAGATATTCATGCACACACACACACCCACCCAATACATACATACATGATGATGATGGCCGTCCACTCATGACCGAGGAAGACCATTGCTGACCTTCAGGAACATTGTGCGCTCTAGGACTAACTCATATTTTGAATTTGTGGCTCCGTTGGTGGCTAATGAGCCCTGCTCTTGACAAGCATACACGACTGCAAACATTGCAGACCAAGCTTTCCCCATTCACTATACGAACCGTGCGCTTTTGCGCAGCTCGCTTAAGTTCTTCATGCTGGATACGTGCTCTCTCAGAAGTGTTGATCCCTTCCTTAACCTGCTTCCTCCATCTGTAGCGATGACAGGCATTGTTCTCCCAGTCAGTGTCCTGCATATCACAGGCCTGTAATGAGGACTTGACACAGTCCTTAAAGCGCAGCCTTGGTTTCTGCCGGAGTCTTCTTCCATTCACAAGTTCTCCATAGAGTATCTGCTTAGGAATCCTGCTATCCTTCATTCTAATAAGGTGTCCAGTCCAACGTAACCAGTGTTTGTGAACTATCGCCTCAATACTCAAGATATCAGCTGTCCTCAGGATCTGTGTGTCTGGAATTTTTGAGGTCCAGCCAACATTGAGAATGTGCCTGAGACATACATACATACATAGTATATAGTATGGTAGTTGCTTTCTCGTATACGAGCAAAGCCATTTCTAGAAAGCATCACTGAAACAAGTCATTGATGATACAATGTGAGACCCATGAATGACTCTTGAACCCAGCCAAACTTTGCACATTCTTTTGCGTGATGCACGGCTGTGCTGCCTGGCAGAGGGAACAGGTACCAACTCTTTTGACATACCTTTTCAGTTGTCCAACTGAAAAGCACACCTTTCCACACAGGTTGCACATGTTCTGTTGTGAACAATAACCGTATCACAATTTACAAGGGGTTGATTCTTGTGAGTTCTCTTATGGCTGACCAGGCCTGCATGACTCAAGTATTTCCTCCCACAAATCATACATACATACATACATACATACATACATACATACATACATACATACATACATATATACATACATGTTGGCACTCCATCGCTTACGACATCGAGGGTTCCAGTTGATCGATCAACGGAACAGCCTGCTCATGAAATTAACGTGCAAGTGGCTGAGCACTCCACAGACACATGTACCCTTAACATAGTTCTCGGGGATATTCAGCGTGACAAGGCTGACCCTTTGAATTACAGGCACAACAGAAACAGGAAGAAAGAGTGAGAGAAAGTTGTGGTGAAAAAGTACAGCAAGGTTCGCCACCATCCCCTGCCGGAGCCTCGTGGAGCTTTTGGGTATTTTCGCTCAATAAACACTCACAACGCCTGGTCTGGGAATTGAAACCGCGATCCTATGACTGTGAGTCCGCTGCCCTAACCACTGGGCCATTGTGCCTCCACACATACATACATACATACATACATACATACATACATACATACATACATACAAACAGCTTGATGAGACCAGAGCCATTGATATAAAAAACTAACAAGCACACATAATTTCCACATCAACAGTGACATAGACTGCCTCTACCTAAAACGTAAACAAGGTGGCAGAAGCTTAACATCAATCCAAAATGCCTTTGAATGTCGTATTATATTCCTTCGGCAACATCTTTTAACCACCAAGCATCAGAGTGCATCCCTTGACCAAACTTGCATAGATTAAGCTGATCACATCATAAGGCAGCTGCTTGAGCAACATTCTTTGTCTGGTAACCTAGAATACATGTCCAAAGAAGTCACATGACTGTCACAACACATCATCAGGTGAAAGGATGAGCCTATATGAGTAGAAGATAGTAACATCGATCTTCAAAGCAGTTTATCATGGACAAGTAGCCGGATTACTACCTCCCAATTTGAAGGGCATGCGTTCGCAATCCAGAAACAGGAAATATCAACTAAGTACCTGATGCACAAAAGGGACAGAGATGCGGGAAAAGCTGTAAAATGTGACAACCGATGCAGACTTTGTGGAGTTCACACTGAAGATATCACCCACATCATAAGCAGTTGTCCAAAAATGTCATCACAGTATTATCTACTGCTGAGACATCATGCTGTAGCTAAGACATTCTATAATGAAATCCATCGGAAGAATAATCCAAAGGACAAAGAAATAAAAACCCACAATATGGTAGAAGCC
>NC_142953.1:25173254-25178254 GCF_046866305.1 Octopus bimaculoides | reverse complement strand
CTTCACACTTTAAAAATAGTTAAAATTATTTGGGTTTTCCTTTTTTTTTTCTATTGCCCTGCAATCTCCGGTTCTGCTTCTGTGCTTTTATTTTATTTGAATAATTTTTTTTTTCATGTTTGTGTTTTCCTTCCCCCCTCTTTTTTTTTTTTTGCATGTATGTTTGTATTATTTTCCGCTCATTATGTACATTATGGAAGAATGGGAGCGTGAAGGTGCGTGTATGTATATGTACGTATATATATGTGTGTGTATATGTATGTATGAGTGTATGTATGTATGTATGTATGCATATGTATGTACGTGTGTGAATGTATGCAAGGTATACGTGTGTATATATGTGTGTGTATGTATGAATATAGTTGTATAATTGTCTCTCTCTGTGTGTATATATATATATATATATATGTGTGTGTGTGTGTGTGTGTGTCTGTCATCTGAAAGAAAATATGATAACATAACCGGATCTTAAGGTTTCGTCGGGCAATAGACACTATTATGGTAGACTGCATTTATCAGCGAGCATCTCTCATACGTCTAAATATCTATGTAAGTCGCTTGTTACTCATCAACGGATATATATATATATATATATATATATATATATATATGTATATATATATGTATATATTGCGTGTCTTGTATCAGATGTCGACTCTTTCCTTTTCGTTCTTATTTTTACTTTCTAAAAGATTTTTATGTCGAAGCCGCAAAATAATAAATTTATACACAAAACATTTGTTGAACATTTGGGTGAAAAATACCTCAGTCATATCAGTCGTGATGTACCCTGTAGAGTACTTGTCTTGATAAAATGTGCCTGTAACATATATATATATATATATGGTGGTGCAGATAAGGACGATTAGATTTGATATACATACATGAATATATACGTATAATACACGTATGCACAGTTATGTATGTATGTATGTATAACGGATTACTTGTTGTCTTTTTCATCTGTCTCTTCAGTTAATTGATTTATAGCGAAAATAATAATAACGAACCATCAATAAATATTGGATATTTGGTTTGTTGGGGGGTGGTAGAGTGGTAAACGAGGACGGGGTTGTGCGTCGAACTAAGTGTAAGGCCGATTTGTTATTTCTTGCTAAACTCCCTGATCGACGAACAGACAGACCCAGGATCATCTGTGTCCTGGCTGTGACCATCCCATCGTTTTAGTCAGTCGTATGTGCAATACATATGGGACTTGGGACCACGTATTGCTTTCTATGATTAATGTTCTTCTACCCATGACCATCCCATCTTTTGTTCAACATCTTACAGTATAAGGTTTATTCTATCTAATGTCTTGTCCATTCCTTGTTCTACAGTGACGTTCCACCCGTGACCGTTGTCTTAATGTATTAGACTGTCTAATTGTGTCTACTTAATCTAGCATGTCGTTCCTTATTTTTCTATAAGACACTGTCTAAGTGGGTCTACTTAATCTATTTCTTGTTCCTTATTTTTCTATAATGGCGTGGCGTTCCATTCGTGGCCGTACAGTCTTTATTAAGGCATAGTTATACATATGGGATCACTTCATCTCGACATGCTGGGGCACTTCAAGGCAGTGCCCCCCCCCCTCCAGCATGGCTGCAGTCCAATGACTGAAACAAGTAAAGGCTCTCTCTCTCTCTCTCTCTCCTTTTGATTACATGTACAAGGCTTTTTTTTAAACAGTAGTTGTACGGATAAAGACTACTAAATCGAGGTAGTCGTAGACTGCTGACATTGTTCCGTACCTGTATATTACAGGTATTTAATTAGATCCGAATGACAAATTAAAAAAAATCACAAAATGCACCACTGCTTAAATGGGGAAATATTTAGTCTGGCGCTTAACTGTGAAAGAAATTGAATAAGGCAAACTACAATAGACTCTCCCATTTAATCCCTTCCACCCCTCCATCGATATACTGTTGTTTAGTTTCTATTCTTTTAAGATCTATGATTGAAGACATCACTCCAGTCGTGACTCTCTCGTCTATTTTTGTGCATCCATTGACAAGCTGGGTTTTGAGGGAGATTTAGTTGCTAGTTCTAACTTGTTAAAGGACTACATAAGAGGTTTGTTAACAGAAATGGGGTCAGTGCACTCGAAACGGTTCCACCCTATTTAACCCTAGGAGAGGCTCGAATGTGTTTGGATGTCGTCTTAAATTGCCATACACACTGGTCTTACCCACTTTTTTCCTTTAGAGTTGCAAACTAGAAAATATATGGAGTATTACATGAAAATCATGCAACTACACACACATATGTGTCTGTATGTATATTTATATAACTCCTTCCTGGATTTTCATAATCGCCCCTCATTCTTTCTACGTAACTAAAATTTCACTTTTTTGTTTGTTAGAATTGAGCGATGATTCTAAAAAGGGGCTTACCACCGTTATATATATATATGGGAGAATATACAAAAAATAACAACAGACGAGGACAGGTGGTGTAAATAACAAAAGTAATTATTAGTATGACGCTCGGGAATACGGAAAGTCTTTGACGTTATATATATATATATATATATATATATCTATATATATATAGATATATATATATATATATATCTATATATATATATATATATATATATATATATAAAGTAAATAAACCCCTCCCCTCATCAGTTTTTAAATATTTATTTCAAGAAACAAAATGTCATTTGATGCATTTAAAGTCTTAACGTAGTATTTTAGCAGACATATCTTGTGCATAATACATGAAGTTCGAAGTACCAGGTAGTGACCACACATAAAACGTATAACGAGGGTTGTATACTTTTCAGGTGTGTGTGTGTAATGTTAGGTAGATGCTCTTTTATGAGCCCGATATGTTTATGATGAGAAATTTCGAGTTACCTTTGAATAATATTGTTCCACTCTACCTAACAGTATTGAGTACTTATACCGCCCAGTGTCAGATCACATATGCTATATATATAATATAGGTACACGCATATATACAAATATATTTATATGTGCATATCACACACATATACAAATATATTTATATGTGTATATACATACATGCATACAAACGCGCCTTTTGATTAGAAAAATGCTGTGTTCATATTCAGTAACATGTAACGAAACCAGTATGTTATCAATTTAAAATATGTGTCGCGATATAACATAAGGTGGCTTAATTATATTCCATAGATAAGAGAACGGATTTCATTTTGTGTGTGTGTGTGTGTGTGTGTATTTAATGCATGTCTTTTGCTTATTTCTGTCATTGGATTGCAACCATCCTGGGGCACCGCCTTTGAAGGGTTTAGTCGAACGAATCGCTCCAATATTCGTTTTTCAGTTTTTAAAGTTTGGTACTCTATTCTATCGGTACCGTCTGCCGAACCGCTACTTAACAAGCCAACACCTGTTAACAAGCAGTGGTGGTGGACAGACATAAACTCACCGCCCCCCCACCATATATATATATGTTTTTATTTTTTTACTTGTTTGTCATTTGACTGTGGCCATACTGGAGCACCACCTTTCAGTCGAAGAAATCACCCCCTGGACTTATTCTTTGTAAGCCTGGTGCTTATTCTATCAGTTCTTTTGCAGAACGACTGTTACGGGGTCGTAATCACACAAGCATCGGTTATCAAGCAATGGGGTGGGGAACACACACACACTTAAATACATACATACGTACATCACATAACATGCGTTTTCTCCAATCCTTAAATTCTTAAATATATTCAAATACCCAAACTTTCAAGGAGTTCCTGCCTTAAAAACAGGAGCTAACCACAGTTATTTTGTGTTCTTTGCTACATTGGTTTCTATTAACCCATTTATTCTATCAGAAGAATTCTTATTCATTAAGATAGAAGAAATACACATAATTATATATATATATATATATATATATATATATATATATATTTTTGCGCCCTTTTCAAGCCTAGACAGGCTCATGGGCCCAGTTTCTATGGTGTATGTGTTCCCCCCCTGCTGGACGGGACGCCAGTCCATCACAGCATTACTCAAGAAACAGAAAGGAAGAGTGAGAGAAAGTTGGGGCGAAGAGTACAACGGGGGTCGTCGCCACCCCCTGCCGGAGCCTCGTGGAGTTTTAGGTGTTTTCACTCAATAAATACACACATTGTGCCTCCACACACACACACACACACACACACATATATATATATATATAAAGATACAACGGGCTTCTTTCAGTTCCATCTACCAAATCCACTCACAGGGCTTTGGTCATCCCGAGGCTATAGTAGAGGGCACTTGCTGAAAGTGCTACACAGCAGGACTGAACCTGGAACCATGTGGTTGGGAAGCAAGCTTCTTGTCACACTGCCATGCATGCATCTATATATCTATATATATATATATATATATATATAGATAGAAAAGGTAAGACTACAAAAGAAAGAAAGAGCCCTCGATATTATGTAAATAGAGGAATTTATCTGTAAATAATCATGGCTACCGAATAATTGCCACATATTAGAGGTAATTTTCTCCAAAAGTTTCTTAGAGTATAGTTCCCTCATGCTGGAGCACTGTCTTTAGCCTTGGAAATCAACCCCAGGACTTATTCTTTGTTAGCCTAGTGCTTATTCTATTGGCCTCTTTTGCCGAACCGCTAAGTTACAGGGATGTAAAGACACCAGCATTGGTTGTCAAGTGATGTTGGGTGGGGGACAAACACAGACACACAAACGTACACACACACACATATGATGGGCCTCTTTCAGTTTCCGTCTACCTAATCCACTCACAAGGCTTTGGTCGGCCCAAGGCTATAGTAGAAGACACTTGGCTTCTGGGTTCAGTCCCACTGAACCCAGAACCATGTGGCTGGAAAGCAAGCTTCTTACCACACAGCCGTCCTGCACCTATATATATCTATTTATTAATATATGGCAGAAGGAAGGTGGTGAGCTGGCAGAATTGTTAATATATTGGGCAAAAAGCTTCGCAGTATTTCCTGTCTTCATGTTCTGAGTCCAGATTCTACAGCGGTTG
>NC_142953.1:25154317-25172754 GCF_046866305.1 Octopus bimaculoides | reverse complement strand
TTACTGACTTCAAAAAGATACATAGCATGTGAGGAATGTATGTATATATATGTATATGTGTGTATGTGTGTGTGTGTGTGAACATACATACATACATACATACATATATATATATATATATATATATATATATATATATCATCATCATCATCGTTTAACGTCCGCTTTCCATGCTAGCATGGGTTGGACGATTTGACTGAGGACTGGTGAACCAGATGGCTACACCAGGCTCCAGTCTGATCTGGCAGAGTTTCTACAGCTGGATGCCCTTCCTAACGCGAACCACTCCGAGAGTGTAGTGGGTGCTTTTACTTGCCACCGGCACGAAGGCCAGGCAGGAGGTACTGGCAATGACCACGCTCAAAATGGTATATTTTACGTGCCACCTGCACAGGAGCCAGTCCAGCGGTACTGGCAACAATCTTGCTCAGATGTCTTTTCATGTGCCACTGGCACAAGTGCCAGGAAGGCAACGTTGGTAACGATCACGCTCAAATGGTGCTATTTACATGCTCCTGGCACGGAAGCCAGACAGCTGGTGCTCTGGCATCGATCACACTTGGACGGTGCACTTAGTGCTGCACTGGTACAGGTGCCATCACGATTTCGCTTTAGGTCTTCGCAAGCCTAGACACACACACACACACACACACACACACACATATATATATATATATACCTACCTTACATAGACACAAACACACATGTACACATACACACACATACTTATACATACATACATAAATACGCATACATATATAGATACACAAATGCACATACATGTATGTTAGATGCAGGTGTGGAGGGGTACAGGGATAGGTGTGTGGTTGTTTTGCAATCACATCATTCCAAGTTCAATCCCACTGTTTGTCATTTTCAACCTTTTTTCTCTGCTATTGAGGTACCATGTGATTGGAATTTGTTGACAGAAACTGTGTGGAAGCTTAGATAATATTTTATTTTGGCCAAATCAGTCTCCTTTTTTTTCTGAGTTTCACAAGTAAGTTCACAGGATGTCCAAGTGAGTCATGACTACCGTTTCTACTGAATGTAACAAAAATAAGAGAAACTACAAAGAAAAAAAAAATGACATTGAAGACAGAAAATTTTCAGGAACCGTCACATAATATCCTTTCCTGTTTTGATTCTTTCTCTGTATTCCTTTCATGCAATTCCCATAACTATTCTAAAATATTTACAATGCTAGTAATTGTTGTTGTGTAGGTGTTTTGTTTAGCCACAGGTCAATTCTGATCAGTTGGTCAATGTTCAAAGATGTTTCAGCTGCAATGATGTCGTGCTTTCTTTTCAATGTTAGTGACTTCAGTTTGAAATTTCGTTTTTTTTTAATCTACTGGACTGGAATTCCTTTGGCTCCCTTTCCTGCCAGTTCGTGGGCTGGCATGGCAAGAGAGCTGCTGAGATATTTGGGTGATTCTTACTTTAGTACTTGTGAAGCCTGCTATCATTTTTGTCATATCCTGTAAAGCAGTTTTTATTTTCTTTTTTCTAAAGAAATGAACTGGAAGAATCATTAGAGCATTGAACAAATCCTTTATGGCATTCATTCTGGTGCCTTGCATTCTGTGTTCACATCCCACTGAGATCAACTTTTCCTTTTATTATGCCTAAAATACAGTATACAGAGAATATAACAAAATTTGTTGACTTGATCTGGAAATTAAAATGAAAATATTTAGACTATTGTATTTGATAAATGTCCTGGAAAGATCCAGATATTACCAAGCTGGAAGTAAAACCTGTTGACTGTACACAGTAGAAAAAAGGAGAATTAAAAAAATATACCTTCATAAGCAAGATTTTTCTTCAAACACTAGGTTAAATGCAGACACTTAGTAAAGCACCTATTATTCCACTGAAAAGCATTAACTTCTGTTGGTTAGTATTGCACATAAGCATACGCACCTGATGTTGCTTTACCCACAACTGTCTTTTAGCCTTTCTTTTTCCAGATTTCTTTGAATTTTAGGTCTGCTTGATAAGGCTAATCTGTGGGGACATCAACAATGGTATAAACTTCCACCACCATCACCACCACTCTTTCATATATAAAGACACTTTTTCTTCTTTCCTCTCTCCCTTCCTTTTTATCTTCATAGTTTCTAGGACCTTGGTAATTTCTGTATATACAGTTCTGGAGCAATTATCCAGTCAGTTTGGGACTGGAAGTGTCCTGGATTTCTGGTTTTCTGGAGACATCCTAAATATATTCTTAAAATATAGAACAAACTATGAAAATTAAAGAACTAAATTGTACT
This sequence comes from Octopus bimaculoides, assembly GCF_046866305.1. Lineage (NCBI taxonomy): Eukaryota > Metazoa > Mollusca > Cephalopoda > Octopoda > Octopodidae > Octopus > Octopus bimaculoides. The sequence continues at coordinate 25,170,475 of NC_142953.1, read as the reverse complement.
TAACAGACTGCAATTAATATACTTTTAAATCAAGGTTTGCTTGATATTTTTTGATTTAATCCACCCACAATTTTAAAAATATATCATACTGTATCATATATACAGTATAATGATTATAAGATGAAAATTAAATGAAGGAAAAGTAAACAACATAATTTTATTAAACAGATACAGGTACAAATTAATGCCCTTTAAAAGTAGAGTCTGTTTGGTATTTATTCATCAACTTAAAATTTTTCGAGTATATCACACTGTACCATGTGAAGGTGCATGGCTCAGTGGGTAGAGCATCAGGCTTGCAATCATGAAGTAGTGAGTTCAATTCCTGGACTGAGCTGTGTGTTGTGTTCTTGAGCAAAACACTTTATTTCACGTTGCTCTAATTCACTCAGCTGTTGAAATGAGTTGCGACAACACTGGTGCCAAGCTGTACTGGTCTTTGCCTTTCCTTTCCCTTGGATAACATCAGTGACACGGAGAGGAGAGGCCGGTATGCATGGGTGACTGTTGGTCTTCCATAAACAACCTTGCCTGGACTTGTGCTTTGGAAGGGAACTTTCTAGGTGCAACCCCACGGTCATTCATGACTAAAAGGGGTCTTTACTTTTTACCATGTTTACGGTATAATGTTTATAAGATGAAAATTAAACAAAGAAAGTAAAAATCTTTTAAAATACAGGTACAAATTAATACAATTCTAAGACAATCCACTTAAAAAAAGGTAAAGAACTAAACTATTTTTAACATTCTGTATGTAAATTAACCAGCTTCAAAAACGGGGTCTGTTATGCAATACTGGGTACAGTATATTGCTTGGTATTCTTGGATTTCTGGAAGCCAGGTAGGAAGTCTTGTACTGTATCTGGTTCCTTTGCTTGTGTGTATCCCTGTTCTAGAATAGGTGGTGCACCATATCCCTGCATGTTGTAAGAGGCAACTAATAGGGTTGGTGACAGGAAGAACATCCTGTGAGAAAACTCTGCCTTACAAAAAACAAAAAAAAAAACAATCGGTCCAACCCTTACCACAATGGATGAAAATGGCTGCTGATGAATAATTTTTGTTCTTGTCTTTTTCTTCCTTACTCTCGCTCTCTCTGTCTCTCTTTTCTCACATCATCTTCTCTCTCTTTTTCTCTCTTATCCTCTTCTTCTCTTACTCTCTCTTCCTTTGTGTCTCTTTCTCTCTTTTCTTTCTCTTTATTTTTAGACAGACATACTACTACTTTCTCCAGACATCCATGCTAATTGAACCGTCAGTTTTCAGGCAGTTTGTTAACCATTTCTCATGTTTATTTTTTTGGTTTGTTTGTTTTTTTTCACTTTCAATTCCTCTCCCCCTCCACTCTTCCTGTCTGTTATGTTTTTTGTTCAACAAACTATTATTATTGCCACAATAGACTAATAATTACAAAGAAAAAGAAAATTAAAATACTTAACAAAAAAAAAATAGGAAAATGAGAAAGAAAGAGAAAGAGATAAAAGCTTAATGTAAAGAAAAAAAGTAAAAAAAAAAGGATATTGAGTTTGCCAAGAAGACATTGTAATTTTCTGAATTTATTTAATGAATTCCACTGTAATGGTTGGTAAATAGAGGGTAGATATTTTTTGGGGTGGAACTTTAGTATTTTGTTCCATGTCTTCATGGGTCTCCCTCTTCCATGAGTTCCATCCATTTTGAGTGATTAGCACTTCTTAATGGAGCTGTACACACACACACACACACAAATGCCTTACACACAGATTCCATCTCCCAAATTCATTTTGGTAGATCCTTAAAATACTCAGCTTCTTAGACTATAATTTGAGACAAACTCTACTACTTCATGTTCCACATGAAGTTTACTTTAAAAGTACACATTTCTTTGGAATACTCAGCCACTTAACCACCATCAATGCAATAAGTTCTATTCATTGAACAAACTGGAAAACTTAGTATAATTGACACAAAATCCATCTTGTATTTGTTCTTATTTTCTTTTAAGTTTCAGGTGTAAAATCACTCACTATCACTGACAGTATCTCTGTATGCTAGAAATGGCAGCCAAATCTCTCTCAAAATGATGTGTTTAACCGTTTAACTATGAAATTAAATTTCTTAATTATTCATGTAATGATGTTCAATATCTACCAAAATATAGAATTTGTATTTTCTGCAAGTCACATTGCCTCAGTAAACAACACATCTCAACAAAAAGAAAAAAAAAACAAATTAAAAAAAGAAAAATAACATGACATTCTTCAGCAAAAGAAAAGATTAATATATAAAACTGCTTTCAGCAGTTGAAGGTAATTTTGGGTGGCTTTACCTGATTTATGCAGTAAAAGGGTTAGAAAAAAAGGGGAGACACATTAAATAATGTAGTCTTGCTTGCAATTACCAACCACATGGTTCTGGGTTCATTCCCACTGCGTGACACCTTGGCCAAGTGTCTTCTACCATAGCCTCGGGCCGACCAAAGCCTTGTCAGTGGATTTGGTAGACGGAAACTGAAAGAAGCCCGTTGTATGTATATATATATATATATATATATATATATATATATATATATATATTTGTGTGTATGTGGAGGCACAGGGCTTAGTGGTTAGGGTGTCAGCATCATGATCCTAAGATTGTGATTTCAATTCCTGGACCGGCTAGGCTTTAAAAGGGCACATTTATTTATTATATGTATTTGTGTGTATATGTTTGTGTGTCTGTGTTTGTCCCCCCAACATCGCTTGACAACCGATGGTGGTGTGTTTATGTCCCCGTAACTTAGCGCTTCGACAAAAGAGACCGATAGAATAAGTACTGTCTAGGCTTTCAAAGAATAAGTCCCGGGGTCGATTTGCTCGACTAAAGGCAGTGCTCCAGCATGGCCGCTGTCAAATGACTGAAACAAGTAAGAGTGAACGATACCAATTCAAGTTGACAAATTGTCAGAGAAGTAGGATTAAAGCAAAAGCAGAATTAAATGTTCTTCTTTGGAACTTAGCAGAAGATTCTGTGGTCTGACTTGCTGGCTCTTCCAGGCACTCAGTAATCCAAGACCAAGTGGGATTACGTGAGATTTCAGCCTGTCTTTTTGTGCTAGAAATGCCAGAGGTTGGTGGGGGGGGAGTAAACTGATTTATGGAAGGATGTAACTAGTAATGCCTTTGACAGAACTGGATGTACACCTATAAATATTAAGGTTGCTGATAGTGGAGTGGTGGTGGTGAAGAGAAAACAATTGGTAGCTCTCACACACACACGCACACACACACACGCACACACACACACGTGCATATACATACATATATGTAGATCTGTCTATCTATCTAATATATATATATATATACACACACACACACAGACACACATGTGCATATACATACATATATGTAGATCTGTCTATCTATCTATCTAATATATATATATATATATATATACATACACACACACACACACACACACGCACATTCACATACACATACTCATACACACATACACATATGCATATATATTTATTTATACATACATATGTTTCTGTTTGTGTTTATATGTTGATGCATTTGTGTGTGTGTGTGTGTGTGTGTGTGTGAGAGAGAGAGAGAGAAAGAGAGATCTGATCATATGAATCTCGCTAATCATGATAAGTGATTGAATGCAGAAAATGAAATCTTTCTCTGATTACATTTTGCTCTCCCTTTTTTCTCTTTCTGACTCCTTTCTCTCCCCCCCCCCCTCCCTACTTTACCACTCTTCTCACATCCTAATATATATTACATGACAGTCACTCCAAGAGTCTCCCATAAAGAAATTCCTAAGATTAAAGATTCTAAACTGGTTTTAACATTCTGTATGTAAATTAACCGACTTCAAAAACAGGGGCTGTTTACTTGACTAGTTCTCTCCCCCAAAATTTCAGGCCTTGTATCTTTAGTAGAAAGGATTATTATTTGGCAGAAGTGTTAACATGCTGGACAAAAGGCCTCGTGATATTTTGTCTAGCTGTATGTTGTGAGTTCAAATTTCACCATGGCCCACTTTACCTTTTATCTTTTTGGGGTTGATAAAATAACTATCAGCTGACTATTGAGGTTGATTGCATCAACCGGCTCCATCCCCCATAACTGGTAGCCTTGTGCTAGAATTTGAAATTGTTAGCCAGACAAAATGCTTACTGGTATTATGTCTTTATGTTCTGCATTCAACTTCTGCTGATGTCAACTTTGCCTTTCATCCTTTTGGGGTCAATAAAATAAGCCCCAGTTAAGCACTGGTATAGTTGCAATCGCTTAATCTATCCTCTCAAAATTTTAAGTCTTGTGCCTTTAGAAGAAAGTGTTATTATTATTATTATTGTTATTACTGTTAAGTGAGAGAGCAGTGTATGCCATCAAAGTGACACTAGGGTACAAATATACGAAGCCCAATATACCCATCATGACTACCCGTCTGATAAGGGTACACCAGGCACATGCATCACAACCATATGTGCGCGACATGGTGATCTCATATCAAGATAAACAGCGCATGATCTTGCAGGTGGGGCCCAGTTAGAATTTTCTTCAGGTCGAGTAGTCCATCCCGCTCAAAAGGTCCCTGAATAAGGGTTGTTTAAGGATGTTGAAGGAAACACTCATGTTTCCAAAGGTGAATTATTCAAACCCCAAAGAACTCCTCTCAACACATGGCTATGATGCTCCCCCACTACTTCTGCTCATGACCAGAGATGCACATATCGTCAGCCACCAAGGGACATGCTCAGCTGGTTACGGTCAAACAACTGACAAGCAAATCTGTGGTATTGAGCAGAATATTTGCTGTAGCCCATCTTTTTATACCAAGACAAAACAATGTACATGATAACACTTCCAATCAATTAAGATCAGAAGCTATGAGAGCCACTGTCTGGTACTGCATCCGATTATTATTATTATTATTATTATTATTATTATTATTATTATTATTACTATTATTGTTGTTATTATTGTTATTGTTATTATTAAGATAGTAAGTTGGCAGAATTGTTAGCATGCTGGACAAAATACTTAGTGGTCGATAAACTAAGTACCAGTTATGCACTGGGGTTGATGTAATTGACTCAGCCCCACCCACCCAAAATTTCTGGCCTTATACCTATAGTAGAAAAGATTATTATTATTATTATTATTATCATTTTTATTATTAAGGTGGTGAGCTGGCAGAGTTGTTTGCATGCTGGGCAAAATGTTTAGTGGCATTTCGTCTGTTGTTATGTTCTGAGTTCAAATTCCACTGAGGTCAACTTTGCCTTTCATCCTTCGGGGTCAATGAAATAAATACCACTAACACTGGGGTCATTGTATTCGACTAGCCCCCTTCTTCAAAATTTCAAGCCTTGTGCCTATAGTAGAAAGGACCTAAAATATATATTGTATAAATATATATGCACCTAAAAATATATATTTCATATAAATATATTATTTTGTTATCCTGGAGACTTAACAACCTTCTAGCTTTTATCACAAACAACCTAATTCCCATGGTTTATTACCGAACTCCCTAATCCCTTCTCCCTTGATTCTTCTTTGTAGTTTATTGTAGAAATAAACACAAATACTAAAATCTGAAACCAAGGAAACAATGTCTGTGTATTTATGTCCTTTCTCTGTGGAATCAATAAAGAACGGTTAATCAAATATCAAGTACAAAGAATTGGTAACGTGGAATAATTTTGTTTTGCTGTGAGAAAGTGAAGTCATCTAAAAGTTTAAGCTAAATACTTTATTCATGACCAAGGGAAAAAGGATAAAAAGCTTTTCCTGATAAAGATCTTATTTTGTTTAGAGATCCTGTTAATATTCTTTTGTACTCTAGGCACAAAGTCTGGAATTTTTTGGGGGAGGGGCCAGTTGATTAGATTGACCCAAGTATGCAACTGGTACTTAAGTTATCAACCCTGAAAGGATGAAAGGCAAAGTCAACCTCGGTGGAATTTGAACACAGAATGTAAAGACAGACAAAATACCGCTAAGCATTTCGCTTGGTGTGCTAACGATTCTGCCAGCTCGCCACCCCTTAGATCCTGTTAATATTGGGGATATGAAGGGGGTAAGCTAGGCAAAATGCTTAGTAACATTTCCTCTGTCTTTATGTTATGTTCTGGGTTCAAATTCTACTGAGGTCGACTTGGTCTTTTATATCCTTTCAGGTTTGATAAAATAAATACCAGTTGAGTACTGGGGTTGATGTAATTGACTTATCTCTCTCCCACAAAATTGCTGGCTTTGTGCCAAAATTTGAAATCAATATTTGGGGATATTTACATTTGCTGAAAATGAAATGTAGAAGAGCAAACAAATCAACTCTTTCAAATCACACCTACATCCTCTTGATTGAAAATGTGTCTCCTCATTCTTTTGGCCAGAAACAACAGGTAGTTATCCTCTGTGTAATAAACATGAGAAAAATCACTGAGGACTGACACTTTCCTCTCTAGCCAATTCCTTACCGATTTCTTCAAGTTACATTAAGAGAGGAAAGTGAGGACAGAGAGACAGAGATGTTATCTTCCAGTAAATCTGTTGAAGCTCATGTGAGAGTAATGAGCAGAGGCTGAGTGAATGGGCCATTCTCAGGTAACTGAGAGAGCGTACTTGTTGTTGGTAGTCAGGATTCTCCAAGACCAGTGTGGATTCTTTGATATTCCCAAGGTGGGACTTTGACTCTCTGGGAACCCTATCAAGTATTTCTATACCTTGTGTTTCACCACACTTTGGAGAATGACAGCACAGAGAGGGTACTGATTTTTTGGTAGTCAGGGTACTCCAAGATCAGTAGAGGTTCTTTGATTCTCCTTAGGTAGGACTTTGGCTCTCTGGGAATTCTATCAACTATTTGCATACTGCGTCTTACATCACACTTTATATCTATCCATTTTCATTGTAAACCTCACACTTTTTGTCACTTTTTCCTATAATATTCCATCATCCATCACTCTTGTAGCATTCATAATTATTATTTCACCCTACTCACCCACCTAAACCACTTCTATTTATTCACCTTCTTGTAACTTGAAGCTGTGCCCTAACCTACTTACAACAACATCCTCCTTCTCTTCTTAGTTAGGGTAGCCATTTGTTCCTGTTCCCTTATCATATTCTAACCTCTCATCACCTGGCATTGAGCCACCCGCCTCATTACTACTCCCCAACTCAGTTGAGGCGGGGGGTCTTGTCTTGCAAGGTATTTGGTGACCTCACTGGTGCAGGTGCCATGTAAAAAGCATCCACTACACTTTGTGAAGTGGTTGGTGTTAGGTGGGACATCCAGCTGCAGAAACTTTGCCAAAGCAGACAGTGGAGTCTGGTGCAAACTTTTGACTCAGCAGTTCTTGTTGGCCTGTCCAATCCATACCAGCATAGGAAATTGACATTTATTGATGATGATGAGGAGGATGTGGATGATGATGATAATGGATTGGTGACATCATTAGTGTTCCAGAAAAAATACCTTACTGTGTTTGTCCTTGTTCTTTATGTTCTAAGTTCAAGTTGTGCCAAGGCTAACTTTACCTTTCACCCTTTCAGGGTCAATAAAATAAAGTACCAGTGAAATCCTGGGGTGGGTACTATTGTATCAACTAAGCCTTTTCTTCCAGAACTTAAACAGGTGTGTATACAACTGGATGTGTACACATACATCTATATATGTGACTGTCTACGTTATTTCTTCCATGCTGGCATGGATTGCACACATAAATACATACATACAGTCAATCATATAAATATATATATATATATATGTATACACACACACACACACACACACACACACACAGACTCATGTATACATATGTATGCACACACATCTATGTACACACAGAATTTTTAATTGAAACCAAAGCTATGAGCTTGTCTTTGTAATTCAAGCTTCATGCCACCGATTACAATAGCATGAAACTCTAGATGCATGACAACATGTACGAAGCATGCCTCTTTCATTTGTTTGACTTAAAGAAACATGTTCATATATACATGTGTCTGTGTGTGTGTGTGTGTGTGTGATAATAGTCTTCTCTTGTCAGATGATAGCTGTCTCACATTCAGCATGATGGTTCCAATTTACTTTCAGCCCTGCATTCGTGTGGATATGACTTTTCAGGCCACACATTCATTGCCATAGGACTTTAAAAAATACAAAACGGATCAAGAAATGAAATGATAGCAAGACATAGGGGTTAAGGGATGTCCCACTTTTATTATTACGACGATGCTTTAGATACCAACTCAGAATTCCTGATGTTGTTGTTTGATAGCCATTGACTTTGTGCCAAGTACATCAAATCTTTCAACAGATATAGTTTATCTTTTTGTCAAGCTGACCTGTTGGGGTGATGTGCTGGTTTAGTCAGTCTTGCAACAGGTTATTCTGGATTATTTTACCAGTAGCGCTTGGTACCAAGCTGGCAGAGTTGTTAATTGTTAAAAACAAAATTGAAGAGAAAAAAATGCTTTCTGGAATTTCTTCTGAAGTTTGGGGGTTCTGAGTTCATACTCTGCCAAGGTCTCCTCTGTGTTACATCCTGTTGCAGAGTCAATAAAATAAAGTACCCATCAAGAAAGAGCTGGGTGGTGGTCAATATTATCAATTACCACATTCAACTCAAAATTGTTGACCCTGTGCCTAAATTAGAGACCATTATTATTATTATTTTGAAAGGCAATGAGCTAGCAGAACCATTAGCATGTTAGACAAATTGCTTAGTTGCATTTTTTCCAATACTTTATATTCTGAGTTCAAATTTTGCCAAAGTCAGCTTTGCCTGATAAGTACTGGGGTCAGTGTAATGGAGTTGCCCCCACCCCACCCCACCCCTCAAAATTACTGGCCTTGTGCCAAAATTAGAAGCATAATAATAATAATAATAATTATTATTATTATTAGATATAGAGAGAAGAGTTCTTTACTTGAATACGATTTACTAATAATAATAAGAAGAAGAATGATCATATAATAATAATAATAATAATAATCGTATTCAAGTAAAGAACTCTTCTCTCTATATCTATAAAAACTTCTGTTGAGTTACTTCAGTCCTACATAAACTATTATTATTATTATTATTATTATTATTATCATTATTATTATTATTAAGGTAGTGAGCTGGCAGAATTGTTAGCACACTGGGTGAAATGCTTATCAATATTTTGTTCATCTGCACATTCTGAGTTCAAATTGTGTCAAGGTTGACTTTGCCTTTTGTCCTTTTCAAATCAATAAATTAAGTACCAGCGAAACACTGAGGTTGATGTAATCGACTAAATTTCAGGCTTGTGCCTTTAGTAAAAAGGATTATTATTATTATTATTATTATTATTATTATTATTATTATTATTATTAAGGCGGCAAGCTGACAGAATTGTTAGCATGCCAGGCAAAATGCTTAGCGGCATTTTGTTCGTCTTTACGCTCTGAGTTCAAATGCTGCTGGGATCGATTTTGCCTTTCATCCTTTCGAGGTTGATAAATTAATTACCAGTAAAATATTGGGTCGATGTGATCAACTGTTCCCCTCCCCACAAAATCCAGGATTATTATTATTATTATTATTATTATTATTATTATTGTGGAGGTGCAATGGCCCAGTGGTTAGGGCAGCGGACTCGCGGTCATAGGATCGCAGTTTCGATTCCCACACCGGGCGTTGTGAGTGTTTATTGAACAAAAACACCTAAAGCTCCATGAGGCTCCGGCAGGGGATGGTGGCGAACCCTGCTGTACTCTTCCACCACAACTTTCTCTCACTCTTTCTTCCTGTTTCTGTTGTGCCTGTAATTCAAAGGGGTCAGCCTTGTCACACTCTGTGTCACGCTGAATATCCCCGAGAACTACGTTAAGGGTACACGTGTCTGTGGAGTGCTCAGCCACTTGCACGTTAATTTCATGAGCAGGCTGTTCCGTTGATCGGATCAACTGGAACCCTTGACGTCGTAAGCGACGGTGTGCCAACCAACCAACCAACCATTATTATTAAGGCAGCGAGCTGGCAGAACCATTGGCATGCCAGACAAAACACTTCACATCATTTCCTCCATCTTTACATTCTGAGTTCAAATTTGCCTTTCACCCTTTCAGGGTTAATAAAATAATTATCCATCAAGTTCTGGAGTCAATCTAATTGAATTGCACCCCACTCTCCCCTGCCAACCCTCAAAATTACTGGCCTTGTGCCAAAATTAGAAACCATTATTACTTTTATTACAAAACCCCAAGATAGTTTGTGGATGACAGTAGATTTAGTTAGCATGGCCACCACTCCCATGCCTTGTCGCTTCTCTCACATTCATTACCCTCCTTCTCTCCCCTTCTCTCTCTCCCTCCCTCATATCCTGTCTCTCCGCCCCTCTCCTCACACAAAACTTCCCCACGGTCACCTTCCCACACACAAACACCCTCGCCACCCTCTTCCCTATCCACGTTGTTATGTCATCATAAATCCTATTGTTCTCCTCTCTCTCTCTCTCTCTCTCTCTCTCTCTCATTTGGCTGGCAGACTATAGAAAAGTTTGTCCCGACTACCTTTTGGCACCAAGCCTACTACTACTACTACTACTACTACTACTACTACTACTACTACTGACACCACAGCCGCTGGCGCTGCCACCACCACCACCTGCACCACTACTACTATCACCTCTACCACCACTACTAATAACATCACTACTACTATCACATCACCACCACTACAACAGCAACAACAACTACCACCACTACAATCACAACTACCATAACCACTACAATACAATACAACCAATACAACCACGACCACCACAACTACCACATTTCCTATATATACTCTCTCCTCTTTTCTACTAATCTGTTGATTGTACTTCACTATTTTGGTCCCTAATGCCACCATTTAAAACCCTGGAGTTTTGCCACAAGGAACACGTTCTTGACTTTTCCAAAAGAAATTTTCTTCAAAAACCAGTGTTTCTCAAAAACAAATCTAAAAGAAGAAAAAAACAAAATTATTTCCATTTTTTTAATATATTTTCATCTATTGAAGACTTTATATTTTATAAGTTTTTTTATTTTTCTATTTAAAAAAATTTTTTTAAAGTCATGTCTGTCTGTGCGTCCATCTGTCCATCGGTCCATTTGGCTATTAAAATCTGATCAATTGTCTGCCTGTTTACCTGTCTACCTGTCTCTCGGACTGTTTCCCAAACTCATTAACTTGTTCCTTTACTCAATCTAACTGCCTCTGTCTCCCTCTCTGTTTCTCCCCCACTCCATATATATACATATATATATATATATATATATATATATATATATATATATTATTTTAAGCCTGGTACTTATTTCATCAGTCACTTTTGCCAAAATGCTAAGTTATGGTGACATAAACACACCAACACTGGTGCTCAAGCAGTGGTAGAGGGAAGGACAAACACAGACACAAAGATACACACACACACACACACATACATACATATGCGTGTGTATGTGTGTGTATGTATATATATGTGTGTGTGTGTGTGTGTGTGTGTGTGTGTGTGTGCATACACATACATTGGTCTTCTTTCAGTTTCCATCTACCGAATCCACTCACAAGGCTTTGGTCAGCCCAAGGCTATTGTAGAAGATATTTACCCAAGGTGCCGTGCAGCGGGACTGAACCTGCAACCATGTGGTTGGAAAGCAAACTTCTTACCACATAGCTATGCTCATCTTTTATCTTCTTTCAGTAATTAGACTGCTGCCAAGTTGGGGCAGCACATTGAATCAGCCAACCCCAGTACTCTTTCTTCATTTCAAGTGTGGTACTTATTCTCTCAATCCCTTGTCCTTTACTTCTTCTCCCTTGCTCCCATATTCTTGTGAAATGCTCACAAACCATTATATGTATGTATAAATATGAATGTGTGTAGGTTTGTGTGCATATATATATGTATATATATATATATATATATATATATATATATACATATATATATGTGTGTGTGTGTGTGTGTGTGTGTACATATATATATATATATATATATATATATATTCTTATGTTTCAGTCATTTCACTGCAGCCATGCTGGAGCACTGCCTTTAATTGAACAAATCACCCCCAGGACTTATTCTTTCTAAGCTTAGTACTTAGTCTATCAGTCTCTTTTACTGAACCATTAAGTTATGGGGACGTAGACACACCACCATTGGTTGCTAAGCGATGGTGGGGGTGGACAGGCACACACACACACACACACACACACATATATATATATATATATATATATATGCCAGGCTTCTTTCAGTTTCCGTCTACCAAATCCACTCACAAAGCTTTGGTTGACCCGGGGCTATACTAGAAAGCACTGCCCAATCTGCCATGTAGTGGAACTGAACCTGGAACCATGTGGTTGGTAAGCAAGCTATTTACCACACAGCCACTCCTGCACCTATATATATATATATATATATATATATATATATATATGCATATATATATATATATGTGTGTGTGTGTGTATATATATAAATATGAATATGTGTCAGTTTGTGTGTGTGTATATATGTGTGTGTATATATATATATATATATATATATAGGGGTCAGCCACATTTAAGTGGCAATATACTTCACTTTATCGTGCAGTTACTGTTAATACCTAATTTAGAGAATTAACATTGCTTATATATATATATATATATATATATATATATATATATATATATATATGAATGTGTGTGTGTTTGTATATCTCTCTCTCTCTCTATGTATGTATGTATGTATATGTGTGTGTGTGTGTGTATGTGTGTGTGTGTGTGTGTGTGTGTGTTACACTGGCACATGTACAAAGATATTTTCACAGACTTTTATTTAACCTCATCTGTTATGTATTCACAGAACATTTATAGTTAAACGAAGTTTGTTATCCGATTATCATCAGGTGTCTTATTCTTAGCTAATGTCTACGTAATCCCATACTGGATTGTGGAACTAGAAAGACTACGGTAGTCTCTTTATCTGCTAAGCCACTGGTGCGTGTATGGAGCTTATGATTTTCCAGACTATTAGCATATATACATATATATCTATAGTGTGTGTGTGTGTGTGTGTGTGTGTATATTTGCAATGTTTATATATGACCTGTTTGATGGTCAGGTCATTTAGTAAGAGTGGAAGAATCATGGTTCTCGTGTCAAGTCTTATACAGTGAGCTCACTTCAGGGAAAAGACCATGGTTTTGCCCTCTTTGAAGATACAAGGATCAACTCAAATCAAACACTGAAAGCCACTGGAATTGAACCTAAATTGTTTGAAACACCAGCCTGAGACCATGCCAAATGGTGGTGATCGATCACCATCGGAATTAGAAACTTCAAAGCCACCAGAAGACAAAAGAAATCAAATGACATGAGAGAAAGGTTCTACAAAATCAGCCAAATTCTTCCACCAGCGTTACCATGCAGTCAGTGCCATCAGCTGTTCTGTGCAAGAATTGGTCTACTTGGTCATCAGTGCTATCTCCATATAAAGGAAGAGATCAGCAAAGAAGAAACTAAATTCTTGGATACGAAATAAAGCCAAGGATGCTATATATACATATGTATATACACAACAGGTTTCTTTTAGTTTCTGTCCTAAGCAAAATGCTTAGCGGTATTTCGTCTGTCTTTATGTTCTGAGTTCAAATTCTGCCGAGGTCGACTTTGCCTTTCATCCTTTCGGGGTCGATAAATTAAGTACCAGTTACACACTGAGGTCATTGTAATCAACTTAATCCCTTTGTCTGTCCTTGTTTGTCTCCTCTATGTTTACCCCCCCCCCCCTCCCGCGGGCAATAAAGAAATATATTCACAAAGCTTTTGTTTGCCTAAGGCTATAGCTGAAGATACTTGTCTAAGCAAAGCACAACCACACACACACACTATATATATATATATATATATCATCATCATCGTTTAACGTCCGCTTTCCATACTAGCATGGGTTGGATGATTTGACTGAGGACTGGTGAAACCAGATGGCTACACCAGGCTCCAATCTGATTTGGCAGAGTTTCTACAGCTGGATGCCCTTCCTAACGCCAACCACTCAGAGAGTGTAGTGGGTGCTTTTACGTGCCACCGGCACAAAGGCCAGTCGGGCGGTACTGGCAACGGCCACGCTCAAAATGGTGTATTTTATGTGCCACCCGCACAAGAACCAGTCCAGGGGCACTGGCAATGATCTCGCTCGAAAGTCCTTACACATGCCACGGGCATAAGTGCCAGAAAGGCGACGCTGGGCACAGGTGCCATATATATATCACGTGTCTGACCAGGCTATCAGATATTGTTACACATCGCTGGTCACAATCTGCTATTGCATTGTTAGTTCAAATGACATTGGGATTGATTTTGCCTTTCATCCTTTCGGGGTCAATAAATTAAGTACCAGTTACACACTGGGGATTGATGTAATCAGCTATCCCCCTCCCCCAAATTTCAGGCTTTGTGCCTATAGTAGAAAGGATTATTTTCACTTAATCATGCATTATCTCAAAGCTTCAAGATTACAATTATATAATTTTATGTTTTTAGAATGACATTGTAGGGTATATGTGAGAGGCCAGATCTGGCCAATTTGAACATAAAGTAGGTACAATATTTGTGCTGGATATGGCCAGTTTAACCTTTTAGCATTCAGATTATTCTGCCAAATGCAACGGTTATTCATTCACATTATTTTCACTGGTTCCTTTACTTGTTCCTAACTTGTTGCTTTACTCAATCCAACTGCCTCTGTCTCCCTCTCTGTTTCTTCCCCCCCCCCCACCGTATATATATATATATATATATATATATATATATATATATATTATTTTAAGCTTGGTACTTATTTTATCAGTCACTGCTAAGTTATGGGGACATAAACACACCAACACCGGTACTCAAGCAGTGGTACTCTGTCAAAATGTAAGGCTTATTTATTCACATTATTTTGAATTTATCATGCTTTAACTTGTAGTTTTGAGATTTTGATGAGGTAACAGTTAGGGTTTTGAATACTATTGTAGGATTGGTGTTAGAGGCCACATCTGGCCAGTTTGGACATAATGTATGTGGAGTATTTCATCTGGATATGTCCAGTTTGAATGCTAAAGGGTTAATCATGCATTATCACAAAGCTTCAAGATCACAATGATGTGATTGTATGTTTTTAGAATAACATTGTAAGGTAAGTGTGAGAGGCCAGATCTGGTCAGTTTGAAGAATTAGAATGAATTATTTATTAAAAACCAAGTAATAGCCCCGCATTGTCCCCATCAGGGAAAGAAGGTTCCTTCAAAATTGCCAGCTCATGCCAACTGGCTCATTTACTTCATACATTGTTCTGTTCTGGCCTGAACAGTCTATATGTTATATGAGTGTCTGTCTGTTCATTTATTCAGTTTTGTGCATTATTTATTTATCCTTTCACATTTCCTTGACCAACTTGTCATCCTCTACAAGCTGGAGAGTTCATCATTGTTATCTCCTCTAAGGTACTTCCTGTCATCTTCATTAATTAAAGGAAATAATATATTCTCATCCCAGTAACTCTTTGCCCTATTTTGAAAAGTTCACCCTATATAGTTTCGTATGTTTGTGTGTGTGTACACAAGTGTATCTGAACACTTCTTGGTTTGCATTAACTCTTTCCAGGATGGTTTCTAGAAATGTTTCTTCAGGAGAAGACAGAACCATAAAGCTATATTTATTTTTTTTAAAAATACAAAATCTAAATGTCAAAATATATATAGTGTACACACACACACACACAAACAACTCCCATCATCATCATCATCATCATTTAATATCTATGTTCCATACTGCCATGGATTGGACCATATATGGATATATATGTGTATGTGTATGCATATATCTACTACATATGTGAGAAATTCTGTCTGTTAAGGGCTACATACTTTGTATTGTTATTGGATTAGCAAAACAATTATGAGAACGGAACCAAGGGATAAGCCCAGCCTTTCCAGGAATTACCTGGTACGTCAACTAGTATAGATAGATAGATAGATAGATAGATGTGTGGTGTTTGTATGCCACTTACCCTCTTCATTTTGATCTTTTGTGATATAAACTTCCTTTCTTCTAAGCAAAAATATACTAAATAATTACTCTATATAAACAAAAACACTATTTATGATAGCATGTTAGCACTA
>NC_142953.1:25141817-25149317 GCF_046866305.1 Octopus bimaculoides | reverse complement strand
ATTTTTTATTTTATTTCTTTCTTTCTTTCTTTATTTTTTTTGAGAAGATGGTTCCGGTGCCAAAACTATGATAGCTTTCATTCCCTTGCTGGAAGATATCCAGGCTAAGAAAATATCTTCTGATTTTTAAAAACCTACATTGTTGTATGTGTAATTTGGGCAAAAATGACACCAGTGTCTGGCCCTTGGGTGTGTTTAGCAGGGTCTGTTCCATTGCATTCACACAGCTCTCTGGCTGGAAGATAAATCAATATTTATTGGTGTGCAATTTCCTACTTCAACAATGCGTGGTTTGTCTCTATCACTCATTCTTTTTGCCACCTGTCCATCTTAGGTGTCTTTTGAAAGTTGTTGGTGCAACACCAGCCCTCTGATTAGAATAATAACCCTTTCTACTAAAGGCTCAGGGCCTGAAATTTGTGGGGAGGGAACTAGTCAATTACATTGATGATGATGATGATGATGATGATGATAATGAATAATAATAATAATAATAATAATAATGATAATAACAATAACAATAATAATAATAATGATACTGAATAATAATAATAATACTGAATAATAATAATAATAATAAATAATAAGAATGAATAATAAGAATGATAATAATAATAATAGTGATGAATAAGAATGATAATAACAATAATAATAATAATAATAATAATAATAATAATACTGAATAATAATAATAATAATAATAATAATAATAATAATAATAATAATAATAATACTGTTTCAAAATCTTGCACAAAGCCAGCAATTTTGGGGAAGGATTTAAGCGAGTCAAGCCAACTACATTGACCCCAGTGCTTAACTGGTACTTCTTTTTTTCAACCCTGAAAGGATGAAAGGCAAAGTTGACCTCAGCAGAATTTGAACTCTGAACGTAAAGAGCCGGAAGAAATGTTGCCGAGTATTAAATATTAATAATATTAATATTGCGTGGCTGTATGGTGAGAAGCTTGCTTACCAACCACATGGTTCTGGGTTCAGTCCACTGTGTAGCACCTTGGGCAAATGTCTTCTACTATAGCCTCAGGACAACCAAAGCCTTGTGAGTGGATTTGGTGGACGGAAACTGAAAGAAGCCTGTCGTATGTATATATATATATATATGTGTGTGTGTGTCCCTCCACCATCACTTGATAACTGGTGTTGGTGTGGTTATGTCTCCGTAACTTAACAGTTTGGCAAAAGAGTCTGATAGAATAAGTACTAGGCTTACAAATAATAAGTCCTGGGGTCAATTTATTCGACTAATGGCGATGTTCCAGCATGGCCACAGTCAGATGTCAGAAGCAAGTAAAAGAATAAAAGAATTAATAGTTAAATTAAGGAGGCAAGGTGGCAGGATCGTTAGCATACCATGTGAAATACTTGGCAGCATTTTACCCATTTTTGTGTTCTGGGTTCAAGTTCTGCTGAGGTCACCTTTGCCTTTTTCATCCTTTCGAGGTTGATAAAATAAGTACCAGTCAAGCACTGGGGTCGATGTAATCAAATTACTCCTCCCCCATAATTACTGGCCTTGCGCCAAAATTTGAAACTGATGTTAATAGTGGGGACTTGGCAGAACCAAGAGAGCAATGGAGGGAGAAATGTGTGGGGTGAAGCTGTTTGATAAGAGGAGGACTGAGGACTTGATGGGGATGCTGGGGCTGGAGGAATCAGTGGAATGAATGGGAAGGGCAAATGGAGTGTGGTGGTATGGGCATGTGTTGAGGAGGGATGAGGGGCATGTTCTGAGGAGGGTGCTTGAGTTTGAGGTGAATGGACAGCGAAAGCGAGATAGACCAAGCAAAATGTGGAGGGGACAGGTGGAGGAGGACATTGGGAGGGTTAGCTTGAGGAGGGAGGATGCCTAAAACAGGGCGAGATGGTGTGTGGGCAGTTGCTATGGCATTGAGGTAGATCCAACCACCGCTGTTAACGAGGACAAAACCCGGATTTAAAACACCGGATGATGATGATGATGATGATCATTACGGTTGATGTAATCAACTTAACCTCTCTCCCAAAATTGCTGGTCTTGAGCTAAAATTTTAAACTATTTTGAATAATTAATTCCTTTGAGCTCATATTTCTAATGAAATTCTCTGTCTACATGTTTTAATCAGTCTTGAAATTAATCAAATATTTAATAGGGTTCAAAAAAAAAGAAGGAAATTTTTTCATCATTTTCATTATTAGGATGGGTTTTGGAATGTAACTTACCAAAAGACAAAAATACATTGGTATATTAAATTGTATTAGGAAAATAACAATAGACAAATATATATATATATATATATATATATATATATATATATATATATATATATAGGTATATTATGTTTGGAGCATGACTTAAAGACAAATGTACATTATATGTTAAGATGATATTTGGAACATAACAAAAGAAAAGCATGTTTTGGTATATTAAAATGGTGTTTGGAATATAACATTAACAAAAGGCAAATACCTATTAGTATTTTAAGATGATGTTTGGAACATAACAAATGACAAATGTATATTTTCTGGTATATTAATATAGTGTTTGAAACATGTCAAAAGACAAATGTATTTGGGTATATTAAGATAACAAAAGACAAATGTATTTGGGTTATTTTAAGATGATGTTTAGAACGTAACAAAAGACAAATATATAATGGTACATTAAGGTGGTGTTAATAAAAGACAAATATAAATTGGTATATTGTGTGTCGTGTTTGGAACATGAAATACGATAAATGTATATTGGTATATTCATATGGTGTTTGGAACTAAACGTAATTGTTCTAAGATGATGGAATTATTTAATGGATTGTATATTCCATGTGTAACGCGATTTTTGCCCTTGGGTAGCAACTGTTGTTTCTTGTTTGCTGGCCCCTAGAAAGTATGAAAAATGACTAATATTTCCTTCAAAATTTGCTTTTGTTACATTTATTCAAACCCCAAAGAATCCCTCTCAATACGTGGCTATGATGTTCCTCCACTACTCCTGCTCATGATCAGAGATGCACATGTTGTCAGCCACTAAGGGACATGCTCAAGTGGTTAAGGTCAAGCAACCGACAAGCAAATCTGTGGTATTCAGCAGAATATTTGCTATAACGATATTTCTGGGGCTGATTCATTTGACCTAAAAATTCTTTAAGGTGGTGCTCCAGCATGGCAGCAGTCTAATGACTGAAATATATTTCCCTATGGCCAAATATGCTTTCCATGGATGACTGGAAATGAACAACATCTCTTGTTTGATGGTGAGGCTTGTTTACAAACCATGATGACTAGACAAACATACACACAAATTCACACACGTTTTTGTGTGTATGTGTGTGTGTATTATTTAAGACAGTTTGATTTGGCTCCATGCAGCTTAAAGTTTCGCAGACCTCTGACAGAAGCCTGTCTCTTCCAGGCTTTAGATCACTGGTAATCTAAAATCTGAAAGAAATGGGGTTTCTGTTAGAGGACTGTGAACTTTGTCACATGGAGCTGAATCAAGTTATTTTAAATAATACATGTAACTTCGACTAAATGTGTTGAATGCTCTTTTCTTTTGTTTGTCCACTCATTTGTGTGTCATTATTTGTATAGTTCCACTTTATTTATATTTGAAAGGTTTCTCCTGCTTTTTTAATTGCAAAGTCTTTGATCAGATCCTCACTATGACACCATGAACACTTCAAAATTATATTTCTAATAATATAAACATCATCATCATCATCATCATCATTTAACCTTTTTGTTACTAACTCAGCTGAAACCGGCTCTGGCTCTGAGTACAAATGTCTTGTTTTCGTAAGTTTTGAATTAAAATCTTCCACCAAACCTTAGTCACAGTTTATGTTCCTAACACCAGGTAAATGATAGCTAAGTTATTTTATTAAATTCTTTGTTATATTTAAAATAATTAAAAGAAACACAGAGCATCTCAAAATAAATACAGTAACGAAAGGGTTAACGTCCACTTTCCATGCTGGCATGGGTTGGACGGTTTGACCAGAGCTGGCAAGCTGAGGAGCTGCACCAGACTCCAGTCTGATTTGACAGAGTTTCTACGGTTGGATGCTCTTCCTACGCTAACTACTCCAAGAGTGCAATGGGTGCTTTTTGAATCTTATTTTAGCAATAATCTCGAAGTTACAAGATAATGCATGGTTAATTTGAAATTGCAAATGAATAAGCATTACCAGAGTAATAATATGAATGCTAAAGAGTTAAAGTGACTTCGTTTATTCTGCAAACCATTTACCATTTCTGTGGTGCCTTACCGTCTCCTTCCCTTGATTCCCTAGTGCTGATAGGGTATGAACTATGTGAAGAGAAAAGGATAATGATATTTTTAGGTGTAAATTGAAGCTGTGTACTGTGTACACACAGACAAACAAACAAGCGATCATCAAATTTAGTTGTCTAAGATAGTGACGTAGTTGAAGGAGAACTGCTGAGAAAGAGAGAGGGAGGAGGTGAGAAAGAGGTCGAGAGAGAGAGGGAGGAGAAGGGGGTGAGATTTTTCCCATGATTGACGTTGAGTTCTCTCTTAGTCACATGGCTTAATGAAATCGGACTTGTTGATAAAAAAACACCAAGATTTGGAGGAAGGGTCAGAGGCTGGAAGAGGAGGAGGAGGAGGAGAAGGCTTGCTTCAGGAGAAAGGTGACTGGCTGGGTAGGTTAGACTAGGTAGGCTACGTAGGTAAGTCGGTCGGTCGGTGGACCGGTCGGTAGGGAGGTAGGCAACACTAGAACTGGTTCGGTAGGTATGATGGCACCATGCTGCACACCGTTCTCTGACACTTTCCACTGCTGAAAAGTTGTACAAATATTTAACTATTAGAATACAGTAAATATTATTGTTCTTGATATGTTTGATCTCTCTCTCTCTCTCTCCCTTTCTTTCTTTCTTTCTTTCTCCCCCTCCTTCGTCTCTTTCTCTTTCTCCCAAGCTTTTTCTTTCTGTTGAACTGTGTATTTTCCCGCTTTCACTGGCTTCTTTTTTCCCCTTATTTTTCCGTCTGTTTATCTCTCTATCTATCCATTTCTATTTGCCTCTCTCTCTCTCTCTCTCTCTCTCTCTCTCTCTCTCTCTCTCTCTCTCTCTCTCTCTCTCTTTCTTTCTATCACAGTATATGTGTCTCTCTCATATTGTTTCCCTGCTCTCTAACTCTGCCCCTCTATCTCCATCTATTTATCTACTTCCCTATTTTGCCCCAATCCACCCCTTCCCTCTGTCTGTGAATCAACTAATTGTGAAATATCACATTTTCTTAATTATTTACCAATTACTATTATGGAAGTACACTAAAACGGCCCCAGCCTTTCCTATGCTATTGACTTAGCTCTGTTAGACCTGTATTTATTTGTGTCATTAGTCTTAGACTTTATTGTAAATATATTCTTTACGAATTTTATCATTATTATTTTTATTGTTATTATTATTATTATTATTATCGCTATATTTTGTTGTTTTAATCTTTGTTGAAATGTTTAAAGCTGTTTGTGATTCACGTACATATAGCATGCAGACACATGCCTACATATATACACACACACTTACATACACACATACATACATACATACATACATACATACATACATACATACACGCAAGCACACACCTGCATATATACAGATGTACGCATATATACATGCACTAACACACAGATGTCACTTTGCATGTGATGTAACATGTCTGGTCACATATTCCTGTTAAATTACCTCCAGGGTACATTCTTGACCATTCTTATGAAGAGCAAATAGCTAAAAGACACCTTGTATGTTATATATAATAATGCGTGTGTGTGTTCACCTGTCATACACAAAAACACTGAGATTTCGTGTGCGTTTGTGCATGTGTGTGTAGCCAGGTGTTTGTGATTATATACATTTTATACATACATTGATATACACTTACAAATATACAAATATATGCATACATTCATGCGTATATGTATACATCTATGCACATCATTGTCATCATCATCATCATTTAACGTCCACTTTCCATTCTGGCATGGGTTAGACTGTTTGACTGGAAATGTTAAGCCAGACGGCTGCACCAGGCTCCAGTCTGATTTGGCTGGATGCCCTTCCTAATACCAACCACTCTGAGAGTGTAATGGGTGCTTTTTACATGCCATCAGCAGAAAATAGCTAGAATATTTGGACAGCATATGGTTGGTCTTAATGCTATTATATATATATATATATATATATATATATATATATATATATATATATATAAAATTTATTAATGAGGGTAGAAATTGATATTAATCAATTAAAACCAGTGATCTAGCATATTTAAAAAAATCCGAAGATTAAAATTATATTACATACAAAAATAAGAGGAATGACCAGCAAAAATGGACTGTTATATGCTAGAAATAGATGCTGAATCATCTAACCATGAAAAAATATGTTCTCAGTAAAAATTTAGCGACACTGTTGTGTCGCTAGTGTCGCTAATTTTTACTGAGAACATATTTTTTCGTGGTTAGATGATTCGGCATCTATTTCTAGCATATAGGAGTCCACTTTTGCTGGTCATTCCTCTTATTTTTGTATGTAATATATATATATATATATATATATATATATATATATATATATATATATACATATATATATAAAAATTTAAGGAATGGAGTAAACGCATGTTATAACTGCATACTTTATTCCGACATCTGTTTCGAAGAATTACAATTTATGCGATCCATACATTCCCTGAGGAGAAGTTTACATTTTTAACATCGACGATTCCTATGGATCGCATAAATTGTAATTCTTCGAAACATATGTCGGAATAAAGTATGCAGTTATAACATGCATTTACTCCATTCCTTAAATTTTTATATATACTCAAATACCCAAAATATCAAGGAGTTTCTGCCTCACTAACAGGAATTACACCACAGTTATTTTGTGATCTTTGCTACCTTGGTTTCTATTAACCCATTTATTCTATCCGAATTATTATTTATTAGGATTAAATAAATACATATAATTAAATATACATACATATATATATATATATATATATATATATATATATATTATATATCATCATCATTTAACATCCATTTTCCATGTCTGTCTTGACATATTTTCTACAGCTTGATGCCCTATCTAATGCTGACCACTTTTCATGGTGTACTGGGTGCTTTTACACAGCACCAGTTCAGGTGCTTTTTATGTGGCACCAGAGCCTACAAGGGTGCAAGATTAGGAATACTCACCTAGAGAGGGATGCAGGGGACAAGACTATATGCAAGGGCAACCATAATTTTATTTCGCTTACACACACACCCACACACATAGGTGTTCCTGTGTGGTAAGAAGTTTGCTTCTCATCGACATGGTTCCAGGTTCAGTCCCACTGCAAGGCACCTTGGGCAAGTGTCTTCTACTTTAGCTTTGGGCCAACCAAAACCTTCTGAGTGGACTTGGTAGATGGAAACTGAAAGAAGCCTGTTGTGTAGGTATACATATACATGTATGTATGTAATG
>NC_142953.1:25092448-25137448 GCF_046866305.1 Octopus bimaculoides | reverse complement strand
CTTTTTCTTTGCATTTGTACAAGTTGGATCCAAGTCTCACTCAGACACCTCAAGAGACAACAAGTTAGAAGTTCATGTAGGTGTTATGCCTAGGGTACCATATATTTGAATTTGTACATAGTGTCGTTCTAGAGAATGTTTAAGAAACCATAAGAAAATTATGTGTTTGTTTTAAATTATTATTATTATTATTATTATTATTATTTTATTATTATTATTATTATCTATATTTTTATTTTATTATTATTATTATTATTATTATTATTATCTATATTTTTTTTATTATTATTATTATTATTATTATCTATATTTTTATTATTATTATTATTATTATTATTATTATTATTATCATTGTTGTTATTATTATCATCATTATTTTTATTTTGCCAGGTGTGAAGCATACAAGCATCATCTGTGATTCTTGCAATAAGTCTGCAATTCAGGGCATGCGATGGCGATGCCTCACGTGCCATGATTTCGATCTGTGTACTGTATGTTACCATGGAGACAAGCATGACATTAAACACTCATTCCTGCGATTTGACACTCCGGCATCAAAAGGGTATGTCGCCTCCTGGGGTCTTAATCTGTACTTTATTCTGCTATTGATTGTTACCACCGTCATCACCGTCACTGTCTTTGCCTTCTTTGTTATTGTCATCACGCTTCCTCTTTGCATTACATCATCATAGTGCCACCAGCATCACCGTACCGACACTACCATCACCACCCCTACTACTACTTCTACCACCACCACCACCACAGCTACTACTATTAATAATAATAATAATAAGAAGAAGAAGAAATGATTTTTTTTTTTATTGGCCACAAGGGCCTAAGATATGGAAGACTACATTAAAAGAACAAAATAGATTCCCATGCTGGAAAGCAAACCAGGGGCCACCTGGACGGGAACCAGAAATCCTAACCAGCAGATCACATAATTGTTTCCTCCTGTTCATCATCATCATCATCATCATACTACTACTGCTGCTGCTGCCGCCACCACCACCACTAATAATAATAATAATAATAATAATAATAATTTCAAATCTTGGCACAAGGCTGGTAATTTGGGGTGGGGGTGGGGGCAAGTCGATTACATCGACTCCAATGTCCAACTGGTATTTATTTCATTGACCCCATCCCCCAAAAAAGGGTGAAAGGCAAAGTTAATATTAATAATAGTCCTTTCTAGTTTTAGCACAAGGCCTGAAATTTTGGTTGGGGTTTGGAGATAAGCAATTACATCAACCCCAGTGCTCAACTA
Organism: Octopus bimaculoides; assembly: GCF_046866305.1. Classification (NCBI taxonomy): domain Eukaryota; kingdom Metazoa; phylum Mollusca; class Cephalopoda; order Octopoda; family Octopodidae; genus Octopus; species Octopus bimaculoides. The sequence goes on along the minus strand of NC_142953.1, from coordinate 25,136,178 downwards.
GTATTTATTTCATTGACCCCATAAAGGGTTTCTGAAAGGCAAAGTTGACCTTGGCAAAGTTAATATTATTAATGATCCTTTCTACTATAGGTACAAGGCCTGTAATTTTGGTTGGGTTTTGGGGATAGCCGATTATATTGACTCCAGCGCTCAACTGGTTTTTATTTCTTCAACCTTGAAAGGATGAAGGCAAAGTCAACTTTGGCAAAAATTTGGTTTCAGAATGTAGAGATGGACAAAATGCCACTAAGTATTTTGTCTGTTCTTTCTGCCAAAAGCCCAAAGCCTGAAATTTTAGAGTAGGGGTCTAAAAGTAAAAGATCCCCTTTGGTCATGAATGTCCATGGGATTGTACCTAGAAAGTTACCTTCTGAAGCACAAGTCCGGCATGGCTATTCGTGGAAGACCAGCAGTCACCCATGCATACCAGCCTCCCTTCTCCGTGTCGCTGATGTTATCCAAATGAAAGGCAAAGGGGCCGATACAGTTGGGCACCAGTGATGTTGCAACTCATTTCTGCAGAGAACTGGAGCAACATGAAGTAAAGTGACTTGCTCAAGAACACAAACACACAGCCCGGTCCAGGAATCAAGCTCACTACCTCTTAATTGTGAGCCTGACACTCTAACCACTGAACCATGTGCCTTCATGTAGGGGTCTAGGCAATTACATTAACCCTCGTACTTAGCTTGTACCATATTTTATGGACCCTGGTGGGATGAAGGGCAAAGTTGGCCTTGCTGGGATTTGAACACAGCAAAAGTGAGTAGGTCAAAAATACTGCAAGGCATTTTGTCCAACGCACTGACAATTTTGCCAGCTCACTTAAGTACTAATAATAAAATAAGGCTACCACTACCTCCACTACTACTACTACTACTACTACTACTACTATTTCTACCACCACTACTACTACCACTACCATCATCACTACTACTTCTACTAGTAATACTACTACTGCTACTGTTGCTACAACTTCTACAACTACCACCACCATCACCACCACTATTTGTACTACTACCACCTCTACTATTACTACTACTACCTTCACCACTATAACTATCACAGCTACTTGTACTACCACCACCACTACTACTACTATGAAGATGATGACAACCACCATCATCACTACAACTACCACAACAACGACGACCACTACAACAACCACCGCCTCAACTACTACTACATGTACCATCACTTCCACTACTACCACCACCACCGCCACTACATGTGCTACCACTACCACTTCAACTACTATCACTGCCATTTATTATTACTACTACTACTACTACTACTACTACTATTACCACCTCTACCACCACCACCACCACTACTACTACTACTACCACCACATGTGCTACCACTACCACTTCAACTACTATCACTGCCATTTATTACTACTACTACTACTACCACCTCTACCACCACCACCACTACTACTAGCACCTAACTACTATTACCACCACCACAACACTCTTATTCCATCTTCTGCCACTTTCATTGCAGTGTCAAGATGCCCAAGCGGGCGAGCAGTACAAAAATGGAGGCCTGGGGGATATTCAAAGGAGCGAAAGTTCTACGAGGAAATGACTGGGATTGGGGAAACCAAGATGGCAAGTATTCTGATAATAATGTTGCTGATGTTGTTGCTGTTGTTGTACATGTGCTAGAAATTCTTGTTGCTGTGGTTATTGTTGTTGCTGTGCACATATGTTGCAGATGGAGTTTACCAGTGCAGATTTTTCTATGGCCGGTTCCCTTCCTGTTGCCTGTTGCCAATTTTCACCTGTTTCCAAGCAAGGTAATATTTTCCTGTGGCCGGAGTGGTTGGCATTAGGAAGGGCAACCAGCTGTAGAAGACAAGCCAAAATCAGATTGGAGCTTACCAGTTCCAGTCAAACTGTCTAACCCATGCCAGCATGGAAAACGTGCACTAAATAATAATGATGATGATGATCCATCATCTTCACCTACTACTCCTGGGAGAGTTGTTGGAGTAAAGTCCCCAGACACCTCCTTCATAGGAGCAACTGTCATCACACTTTCCAGCTGGATTCCCAAACACAACCACTGAGATTACAGATTTTATCCCACCATCCCATTCTTGGTCTACCCTTAGGTCGTCTCCTGCTGGTCAGCCTGGCTTGGCTTGAAGAATCTGTCTTGTGATTCTTTCCTTTGACTTTCTAATCACATATTCATATAACACCAGAGTTATAACCTCTCATTTTCCCCCCTTTTTTTTACATCAGGTTTTCTTACATTTTTTTGTATGTGATTAATGTTTTCTTAATATTTTATTATTCTCTTAATTAATATTTTATTTCTTCCTTCTTTTTTTTTTTCATCTATGGTTCACTATTTTTTTTTTCATTTTCTCTTTTCTTTTTCAGGAGGCGAAGGAAAACCCGGAAAGGTGAGGGATATCCGTGGTTGGGATTTAGAGTCAGGACGTAGTGTTGCAAACGTTGTGTGGAGCAATTCTCAAATGAATGTCTACCGAGTTGGGCACAAGGGTAAAGTAGACCTAAAGGCAACCCAATGTGCCTCTGGTGGCATGTTTTATGTGGACCATTTGCCAGTTCTTGGTGAGTTTTATTTTTGATTTTTGTTGTTTATTATTTTCACTTACACAAAGGTGGAAAGCATGCCACCTTTATGGAATCGTTACCATGCAAGACAATCTGCTTAGCAGCAATTTTTTGGCTTCACATTCTGAGTTCAAATATCACTGAGGTTGATTTTCATCCCTTTAATATCAATAAAATGAGTACCAGCTGTATACTGGGATCAATGTAATCGACTAGCACCTCCTTACAACATTTCAGGCCTCATGCCTACAGTTCAAAGAATTATTTTGACTTTCATTACCATATAGGTTGCAGGTGTGGCTGTGGTAAGAAATTTGCTTCACAACCACATGGTTCCAGGTTCAGTTCCGCTGTATGGCACCTTCTACTCTTATAGCCTTGGGCCAATATATATATATATATATATATATATATATATATATATATATATATATATATATATGTGTGTGTGTGTGTCTGTGTTTGCTCCCCCATCATCACTTGACAGCCAGTATTGGTGTGTTTATGTCCCCATAATCTAGCTGTTCAGCGAAAGAGACTGATAGAATGAGTACCAGGCTTGAAAAAATATAAGTATTGGGATTGATTCATTTGGCTAAAATCCCAGCATGGCCACAGTAGCAATACACTGCATATGTGGTTTGATTAATTTTGAAATTAATCAAGAATTTGATTAGATTTAATAAAATAGCTAATTTCTTAATTAAGTTGATATTTAGAACATGAAGTCAGAAAAAACATATTTCGGTTTATTATGAAGGTGTTTTGAATATAACAAAGATGAATATACAGGGGTCAGCAAAAGCAGGTATACAGTTGCTCATGGCTCAAACATTCACTCAGAGTCCCCCAAAAATCTAAAATGTGGGCTTCTAATGAATAAGGCATCTCCTGCAGATTTCTTAGTTATGAATTGCTCAGGTAAAAAAGAAATAGAGAAATAGAAAGAACATTCCACTCGTATTCAACAACTGTAAACTTAATTTTGCTTTACCCTGTATAAAGATATATTAATGCAGTGTTTGGAGGATAACAGAAGATAAATATATTTTGGTAAACAAAGGTGTTTTAAACACAACAAAAGATGAATATATAAAGAATAAAAAGTTTTGAATGGTACAGCAATGTACTATAATACAAAAAATGGACTATATACCTGTTGTAATTTAGTTATCCATAGTCCAATGATATTTTGGAATACAATTCCTTCTTCAGATCTTCTTAGCTGGAATCTCTCTGCTATAGACTCCATCTAAGAGTATCTGAAGAAGGAATTGTATTCCGAAATATTATCGGACTATAGATAACTAAATTCACAGCAGGTATATAGTCCATTTTTTGTATTATAGTACATTGCTGTACCATTCAAAACTTTTTATTCTTTACAAACAATACACAATGCTTCAAGTGAACTACAATACTCTCGAATATATGAAGGTATATTAAGATAGTGTATGGAAGATAATAAAGATATGTATGGAAGATAATAAAGATATGTATTGGTATATGAAGAAGGTGTTTTGAATGTAACAAAAGATACGTGTATATTGCTATACTAAGATAGATTTTGAAGCCTATAGTGTATCCAGGAAATTGTATTATATTATACTATATCAGTGGTTCCCAACCAGAGTCTTTATGTTCCTTGGGGGTCCAAATAAAAATTTTGTTGTTAAAATCTTATCTGCAATAAATTGATTATACTTCTACAATGCACAAAATATTTCAACAATTTTGTTTACTCTTTTACTTGCTTCAATCATTTGACTGTGGCCATGCTGGAGCACCGCCTTTAGTCGAGTAAATCGACCCCAGGACTTATTCTTTGTAAGCCTAGTACTTATTCTATCGGGCTCTTTTGCCGGACCGCTAAGTTACTGGGACGTAAACACACCAGCATCGGTTATCAAGCGATGTTGGGGGAACAACCATAGACACACAAATATATACACACAGACATACATATATATATATATACATACACACACACAAACACACACACACACACACACACACACACATACACACACACACACACATATATATATATATATATATATATCCTGTTGGCATTAGGAAGGGCATCCAGCTGTAGAAACTCTGCCAAATTAGATTGGAGCCTGGTGTTGCCATCCGGTTTCACCAGTCCTCAGTCAAATCGTCCAACCCATGCTAACATGGAAAGCGGACGTTAAACGATGATGATGATATATAGTGTGACAGGCTTTTTTCTGTTTCCGTCTACCAAATCCACTCAAGGCTTTGGTCAGTCTGAGACTATAGTAGAAGACACTTACCCAAGGTGCAACGCAGTGGGACTGAACCCAGAACCATGTGGTTCATAAGGAAGCTACTTACCACACAGCCACTTCTATGCCTATAATTTTGTTTGTACAATTCCTAATAATATATAGTTATGAAAATATAATAATAGAATTTTTTAACCAAGTAAAATAGGAACTAAAAGGGATCCATAGGTACAAAAAGGGCGAGAAACACTGAACTATATATATACACACACGCACATGCACATACTATACACTCTGCTTAAAGAATATGTATAAGTAATTGTGTTGATGTTATTTCAGGTGAATTCACAGAAACGTCAGCTTCAGGTGAACCTACTTGCCATTTCAAAGTAGGTGACCGTGTCCGGGTGGATCTAGACATGGAAATATTAAAAGTGATGCAAGAAGGCCATGGAGGGTGGAATCCTCGTATGGCAGAAGTAAGTATTGTCCCTTTAAATTGCTCCCGTTTGCTACATGCTCTCCTTTCTGTGTTATAATGGTGCCACGTAGATAAGCACGCATGCTGGTGTCATGTAAAAAAGCATCCGTGACAGTGCCACGTAAGAGGCACCTATGCCAGTACCCCATAGAAAAGCACCCAGATGGTGCCACATGTAAAGCACATGTGTTGGTGCTACATGAAAAGCACATGTGTTGGTGCCACATAAAAAGCATGTGTTGGTGCCAAATAAAAAGCACGTGTGTTGGTGCCACATAAAAAGCATGTGTTGGTGCCACATGAAAAAGCACATGTGTTGGTGCCACATGAAAAGCACATGTGTTGGTGCCACATAAAAAGCACATGTGTTGGTGCCACATAAAAAGCACATGTGTTGGTGCCACATGAAAAGCACATGTGTTGGTGCCACATAAAAAGCACGTGTTGGTGCCACATTAAAAAACATGTTGGTGCCACATAAAAAGCACGTGCTGGTGCCACATGTCGAGGACCTGTGTCATTTCCATGTATGAAGCACTTATGCTGGTGCCACATAAAAAGCACCCAGTCCACACTCCGTAAAGTGGCTGGCATTAGGAAGGGCACCCAGAAACCATACCAAAATAGATAATTGGAGCCTGACCAACTCCCTAGCTAGCCAGCTCCTACCAAACTATCCAGCCATGCCAGCATGGAAAACAGATGTTAAATGATGATGATGATGATCATGATCATGATAGGTGCAAGCATGGCTGTTTGGTTCAGAAGTTTGTTTCTCAGCTACATGGTTCTGGATTCAATCCCTCTGTGTGGCACCTTAGGCAAGTGTCTTCAACTGTAGCTCTAGGCTGACTAAAGCCTTATGAGTGGATTTCATAGACAGAAGCTGGAAGAAGCCTGTTATATGTATATATATATATTTGTATGTGCGTATGTTTTTGTGCGTACTCTTGTTTAGACATCTTGTGATGGTTATAAATGAGCATCATTGTTATACAAGCAAGGTAATTCTTTTCCTGTCTTCCATGAATATCATGTTTAGGCACGGGGAAATCTTACCTTGCTTGGAACCAGGTGGAGGTTGGTGACAGGAAGGGCATCCAGCTGTAGAAAATCTACCTCAACAAATTCTGTCTGACCCATGCAAGTGGGAAAGTGGATGTTAATGATGATCATGGACATGCTGTTAAGAAAGTAATTTCAGAACCAAAGGCATGGGTTGACATAAATATTGGGAGTGAAATTGGGTGGGTGGAGACTGTGCTAAAGCACAGTGGATGGAATACGCATGTCGTAGATGGTAGGTTTATTTCCTCCTCTGATTTAACTCTTTAGCATCCAGATTCAATATATTTGTACTTCAGAGGGAAGTATCGGGAGACGACAGATTGTTGTATCAATTAATAAATGACACAGCAACAGAAGTTATGTTGTCACCTTCATTAGCTTACAGCCGTTTCTGCTATAAGAAGCAATGCACTCAGAGATGAGAGCTTGTGCATCACCTTATAACTTCCTCACAGCTTTAAAATGAAGTATAGGTTTATTTCAGAAAGTAGTATAATGTGTGAGTGTATGTATGTATGTATGTATGTATGTATGTATGTATATATGTACGTATATGTATGTATGTATATATGTATGTATGTATGTATGTATGTATATATATATATATATATATATATATATATATATATATGTATATGTATGTATATGTATGTATGTATGTATATGTATGTATGTATATATATGCATGTATATGTATATGTATGTATGTATGTATATATATGCATGTATATGTATGTATGTATATATATGCATGTATATGTATATATATATATATATATACATATGCATGCATATGTATATATATGTGTGTATATATATATATCAGAACTAGAGGAGAAGTTTCAGGTGTGGAAGCAAGGTCTAGAATTGAAGGGCCTTAGAGTCAACCTAGCTAAAACCAAAATCCTAATAAGTAGGAAGGTAGATAAAACACAAACCCCTTCAGGTAGATGGCCCTGCTCAGTATGTAGAAAAGGAGTAGGTAGTAACTCTAGAAGATGTACCCGGTGCAAGCTATGGACACATAAGAGGTGCAGCAACATCAAAGGCAGGTTAACTAGCAAGTTAGTTTTTGTTTGTGGCAGATGTTCAGGTGCAATAAAGACTGTAAACAAACAGGAAACAACTTCTATCTCATTCCAGGGTGAAAAACTAGAGGTAGTCGATAGCTTCCGCTATCTGGGCGACCAAGTTAGTAGTGGGGGTGGGTGCGCTGAAAGTGTAGCTGCTAGAATAAGAATAGCCTGGGCAAAGTTTAGAGAGCTCTTACCCCTGCTGGCGACAAAGGGACTCTCACTCAGAGTAAAAGGCAGACTGTATGGCGCATGTGTACGAACAGCCATGCTACATGGCAGTGAAACATGGGCTGTAACTGCTGAGGACATACGTAAGCTTGCAAGGAATGAAGCCAGTATGCTCCGTTGGATGTGTAATGTCAATGTGAATACCCGTCAGAGTGTAAGTATCTTGAGAGAAAAGCTGAACATTAGAAGCATCAGTTGTGGTGTGCAAGAGAGACGATTGCGCTGGTATGGACATGTGGTGAGAATGGATGAGGATAGCTGCGTGAAAAAGTGCCACACCCTAACAGTTGAGGGAACCTGTGGAAGAGGTAGGCCCAGGAAGACCTGGGCTGAGGTGGTGAGGCAAGACCTTCGTACATTGGGCCTCACCGAGGTGATGACTACTGACCGAGACCTTTGGAAATGTGCTGTGCGTGAGAAGACCCAGCAAGCCAAGTAAGATCGTTGCCTGTGCCCCTGGACTGGTTCTTGTGCGGGTGGCACATGAGATGCACCATTTTGAGCGTGGCCGTTGCCAGTACCGCCTGACTGGCTCCCGTAGGATTTTCGAGCGAGATCGTTGCCAGTGCCCCTGGACTGGCTTGTGCGGGTGGCACATAAAAGACACCATTTCGAGCGTGGCCGTTTTCGTGCGGGTGACACGTAAAAGCACCCACTACACTCTCTGAGTGGTTGGCGTTAGGAAGGGCATCCAGCTGTAGAAACTCTGCCAAATTAGACTGGAGCCTGATGTAACCATCTGGTTTTCACCAGTCCTCAGTCAAATCGTCCAACCCATGCTAGCATGGAAACCGGACGTTAAACGATGATGATGATGATGATGATGATATATATATATATATATATATGTATGTATATATATTATATGTATGTATATTAGGGAGTAAAAGTAGGAAAAATTATATAAAAATCACAGTACAGAAACATCCATAATATAAACAATATTCTATTAATAAATAAATATATAAAGTATAACTATGATTATTTAAAAAGATTTGAGAGATCTTACGATTGTTTCATGAATATACTACCTTTTGAAATGAAATCCAAAGTTGATAACCATTATTAGGAAGTCTATCCACTCATCAGAGAAAAGGATGAATTTCAGTGTAGTCAATCGGACGATAGAGATGTTATTTAAAATCGTATGATAAAGGTGTTGTTTAAATCACTTTAATTGTATCTCTAAATACCTTTAAGAGTTTAGACATTTCTCATATCATTTCTCATATATGTATATACATGTATATGTGCATATGTATGTATATGCATGTATCTATGTGTGTGTGTTTGTGTATAAATACAATTAATTGTTGTTCTTTCCTCTTTGTTCAGTATATAGGTCAAGTTGGTTCTGTCCATCGAATCACCGATCGTGGTGATGTACGTGTGCAATATGAAGGATGTAGTAACAGATGGACCTTTCATCCCGGCGCTCTAACAAAGGTCAGTTAATGAGGTCATTGAGGTCATTGCATTAAATTCACTGTGTGAATTATTTCTCTCTTTATTTTTGTATTATTCAATATCTTAAGTGTTTTTGCTTTATGTTTAGTCAGTCAAGTAGTGTCTCATTTGACAAGTAGAGTGTATCTAGTTTAGATTGACAAGTTTAGTAGCAGAAATTTAGATCGACAAGTTCAATCTGATGCGTTTTTCTGACAAGTTTAAAATAAAGAGTTTTGGCTGGAAAATGTTAACAGGCGAGCTTAGAAAGGCAAGTTTATTCTGGTAAGCTTAGAAAGACAAGCTTTGACAGGCAACTTTCAGCAGTTAAGCTTTGACAGACAATCTTAAACAGGCAAGCTTTGACAGTCAATCTTCAACAGGCAAGCTTTGACTGGCAATCTTCGACAGGCAAGCTTTGACAGACAATCTTCTACAGGCAAACTTTGACAGTCAATCTTCAACAGGCAAGCTTTGACTGGCAATCTTCAGCAGGCAAGCTTTGACAGTCAATCTTCAACAGGCAAACTTTGATATGCAAGCTTAGGCAAGCAAGTTTTGATAGGCATGTTTAGACTGGTAAGTTTACACAGGCAAGCTTAGAATGGCAAGCGTTGACAGGGAAATATAGAGAAGCAAGGTTAAAAAGACAATCTTCAACAGGCAAGTTTAGAGAGGTATGATTAAGAACACCATCTTAGACAGGCAAGCTTAAAAGAGAGAAGCTTAGTCAGTTAAGTTTTCACTGATGTGTTTATTTACTCAGAAAAACTTTTCCCAGCATGATTACTCTGGTAAGCTGATACGAATAAGCTTAGACTGTCATGTTTTCTCTAATGAGCTTACTATGACAAGTTTAACAAGTTTACTTTGACAACTCTACTCTCCCAAACTTATTATTATATGCTTGCCTTAGTATATTCAACAACAGGGTTACTGACTCAAGTAATTAAAGAAGGGATTTGATTACATTTCTACTAATTGTAGATTCATAACTGATAGGAAATTTTGGAGTTATTTGGAGTGGGATGAGGATGGGGAAGAATGTATTATTCTATCATTGCCAGACAAAACAAAAATGTGAAACACTTAAGAGTAATGCCAAACAACAAGCTTATGTAAGAATTGGTGAGAATGAGGTGGAAGACATTGGAGAATTTGTTTACCTGGGAGCGACAGTCACGAAAGACAGAAGGGGAATGGAGAGTATAAAGAACCAAATATCCAAATTCCAAAGAGCATTGTGCAATCTCACAAAGGTACAGAGAAACAAAGGTATAGGCTGCAAAACAAGCTGAAGCTGTTCAAGACATTGGACTGACCAGTGTTACTCTACGGATGTGAAAACTGGAAAGTGACAAAAATAGAAAAAAGAGGAACTGGACAACTTCCAATTTCCATGCTTAATGAGAATACTTGACTTCAAGTGGCTACAAAAGAGGCCCAAAATGACATAATTGAGACAACAATGGGCATTAACAGGATCAGTAGTGAAATAAGTCATAGATGCTGGAACTGGATTGGACTAGATCAAGCTGGTGATTGTATGGTGGCACTAAAGAGCAGTAGGGTGCCCTAAAAACCACATGGCGAAGGACCATTGACAAGGACAGGAGATGAAAAGTGTGGAGAGGCTGGAATGAAACCACAACAGTAGCAAAACACAGAGCGGGTGAGAGAGATTATGTTGCAGCTTTATGTGTCACATGACATGGAGAGAACTACATATATTCAACAACATGATGACTGGCTCAAGAAATTAAAGAAGGTATTTGTCTACATTTCCTCTGACTGTAAGAGTTTTGACAGGATCCAATGAGCTGCAGGGCTGTGCCAAGCCCCAGTGTCATCTTTAGCATGGTTTCTATAGCTGAGTGCCCTTCCTGATGCCAACCTTTTCACAGCGTACACTGGGTACATTTTTGTGTAGCACCAGCACTAGTGAGGTTGCCAAGTTACTTGCAAGACAAAAGTAGAATGGTGGGGGGAGAAAAAAGCTGTGACTACTGAGTGGGGGTGGTGTAATATTTGAGACAGGGAAAGTGGTTTTATGCCAGGTGTTGAAAGGCTAAAGGTAGACGGACAAACAAAGGTGTCTTATTCTACAGGTACGACTACCCCCACATTATATATAAGGGTAAGTGGGGATAGCTGAGCAGGAGATTCATTACAATATGTAACACAATTTTTGTCTTTGGATAGCAACTGTTATTTCCTGTTTGCTGACCCCTAGAAAGTATGAAAAATGGCTAATATTTCCTTCAAATTGCGCTTTTGTTACATCTATTCAAACCCCAAAGAATCCCTCTTAACATGTAGTTATGATGCCCCCCCCACTACTCCTGCTCATCATCAGAGATGCACATATTGTCAGCCACTAAGGGACATGCTCATATGGTTAAGATCAAGCAACTGATAAGCAAATCTGTGGTATTGAGCAGAACATTTGCTATAACAATATTTCTGCTTCAGCAACTCATCACTGATTCTGTTTTAAATGTAATGGAAAATAGGTCAGTTTCAAAACATTGACGTCGAGGTCACAGAAGCAAAGTTTGAAGGGAATGGTAGTCACATCCTTTGATTTTTAGATAGAAGCAAATGAGAAATAACACTCACTGACCAAAGACAAGAATAAAAAAATAAAGAATTTTGTTACACAGTGTTATTTACTTATGTGTTAGTAGGACAGCAAGTGACAGAATCAGCAGAGTTCTCTTTCTTTCTTTCTTTCTTTCTTTCTTTCTTTCTTTCTTTCTCCCCCTCTCTCTCTTTTCTCTCTTTCTTTCTTTCTCGCCCTCTCTGTCTTTCTCTCTTTCCTTTTCTTGTGTTTATTTTTTCTTCCCTCTCTTTCAGGTTCAACTATTTGCCATAGGTGATTCAGTCCAGATAATTGAAGATATTCGTAAAGTCAAAGAATATCAGAAAGGTCACGGAGAATGGACTGATAGCATGGCATCGGTGGGTGTATTTGTTTATTTATTTTTCTGTATAGTTCTAGACATGGCCTGAACCAGCATACATACAGTCAATCATTTCCACATCCCTGGTCCTAGCCAGCGCATTTTTATAATCAACAGACACATTATGTTATAGGGTCTTTATCATAAAAAGGAAAGTAAAAAAACAGCGCGACTGTGTTGCTTCCCAACCAAATGGTCCTGGGTTCAGTCTCACTGTGTTACACCTTGGGCAAGTATCTTCTACTATAGCTGTGTAAGGAAGTGCCACTTCCTAACTGTAGAAGGAACCTGTGGAAGAAGTAGACCCAGGAAGTCATGGGATGAGGTGGTGAAGCATGAACTTCGAACATTAGATCTCAGACAGGCAATGACAGGAGACCTGGACCTTTGGAGATATGCTGTGACTGAGAAGACCCGGCAACTCAAGTGAGATTGCAACCATGCATGTCCGGCCCTGTTAAGAATACCCCTGATGTGTCAGGTGATATGATATGCTTGAGAAGACCTGTTGAGTCAAGTAAAACCAATATCGTAGCTGGGGTTGGTGCCCTCTGACTGGCTCCCGTGTCGGTGGCACGTAAAAAGCATCAACCAAACGTGGCTGATGCCAGTACCCCCAAACTACCTCCCGTGCCAGTGGCATGTAAGAAGCACCATCTGTACGTGGTTGATGCCAGGTCCGCCTGACTGGCTCCTGTGCCAGTGGTACATAAAAAGTACCAACCGATTGTGACCGATGCCAGTACCCCTTGACTGGCTCCTGTACCAGTGGCATCTAAAAAGCACCCACTACACTCTCAGAATGGTTGGCGTTAGGAAGGGCATCCTGCTGTAGAAATTTGCCAGATCAGATTGGAGTCTGGTGCAGCCGCTGGCTCTCTAGACCTCAGTCAGACCATCCAACCCATGCCAGCATGGAAAACAGACGTTAAACGATGATGATGTCAATTTTTACAATTCTGTAAATCATCATCATCATCATCATCATCGTTTAACGTCCGCTTTCCATGCTAGCATGGGTTGGACGATTTGACTGAGGACTGGTGAAACCGGATGGCAACACCAGGCTCCAATCTAATTTGGCAGAGTTTCTACAGCTGGATGCCCTTCCTAACGCCAACCACTCAGAGAGTGTAGTAGGTGCTTTTACGTGTCACCTGCACGAAGGCCAGTCCAGGGGCACTGGCAACGGCCACGCTCAAAATGGTGCATCTTATGTGCCACCCACACAAGAGCCAGTCCAGGGGCACTGGCAACGATCTTACTTGGCTTGCTGGGTCTTCTCACGCACAGCACATTTCCAAAGGTCTCGGTCAGTAGTCATCGCCTCGTTGAGGCCCAATGTACGAAGGTCTTGCCTCACCACCTCAGCCCAGGTCCTCCTGGGCCTACCTCTTCCACGGGTTCCCTCAACTGTTAGGGTGTGGCACTTTTTCACGCAGCTATCCTCATCCATTCTCACCACATGTCCATACCAGCACAATCGTCTCTCTTGCACACCACAACTGATGCTTCTAATGTTCAGCTTTTCTCTCAAGATACTTACACTCTGACGGGTATTCACATTGACATTACACATCCAATGGAGCATACTGGCTTCATTCCTTGCGAGCTTACGCATGTCCTCAGCAGTTACAGCCCATGTTTCACTGCCATGTAGCATGGCTGTTCGTACACATGCGTCATACAGTCTGCCTTTTACTCTGAGTGAGAGTCCCTTTGTCGCCAGCAGGGGTAAGAGCTCTCTAAACTTTGCCCAGGCTATTCTTATTCTAGCAGCTACACTTTCAGCGCACCCACCCCCACTACTAACTTGGTCGCCCATTAAAATAAATTTGTTTGAAATTTTAAGGTGTCCATTATTTTGTCCAACCCCTGCCTCTCATATAGCAGACCCATTGCATAGTTCTTTGTTGTTTTTTTTTCTTCCTGAAATACTGCAAATCTGTGAATTTCTTTTGATGAAAAGGTGTGTTTTAAGAGAGATTTGGCTACTATTTGTAGTAGCTCAAGTTACCACGGACACACCTCTGTGTGTTTTGTTGTGGTGAAAAAAATATTTTTTCTCAGAATAATTTCTACAATAATTTTAAAAGAAATTTGGAGATCTTTCTTACTGTTAACCATTCAGCTTCAAATTACAATTGTTAATTGTTGGAAGTCAAGTACACTGAGTTCTACATATAGTGTTATCGTATAGAGTGGAAGCTCAATACAAAGCTTTGAACTCATCTCGTGGTTAGTAATCCATTACCTTAAATTTGAAGCCATTAAATCTTTAAGCATTAATTTTACTGGGTTTGGTCTTTTGACTGTCACCATGGTGAGATATCACCTTTAAAAATTTAATTGATCACAATGACCTCATTATGTATTTCAATCTGGCATTTATTTTGTAGGCCACTGCTTGATGAACTTTGAGATAGTGGGACACAATACTTGATTTAACAACAAATGTAAACACACATATATTAGGTGCAAGAATGACTGTGTGGTTGAGAAGTTTCTTTCCCTACCACATGGTTACACGTTCAGTCCCTCTGCATGATACCTTGGGCAAGTGTTTTCTACTATAGTCCTAAGCCAACCATGGACTTGTGACTGAATTTGGTAGACAAAAACTGCAGTGTTGTTCATCAGAAAATGACTGAAAAACATGTTTATAAAGAAGAGAATCGTTTGCTCCATACTCCTCATGTACCAATTCTGCCCATAAGGAAGGAAAAAATAATATAACGTGGCTGTAGGTTATAACACCTGGGCAATGCCGGGGTGCATTACAAGTATATATATATATATATATATATATATATATATATATATATATATATATATATAAATAATATAACATATATATATATATATATATATATATATATATATATATATATATATATATATATATATACAGGTATTCCTCACCCTATGCCATTAATTGGTTCCAGGAGACACGACTTCAGTCAGAAAACAATTTAAGGTGAATTAACTTGTCTCTAGGCTAGGCCGAATTTACTTGTTGCATGTTCTATTTGAGACCTTATAGCCTGGAATAGTTTTCTCTTCCTTGGAAATGAATGAACGGTCTGGCTTTTATTTCCAATACATTCCAGTTTTGTCTACATTAAAAATCTGTCCAGGAAGAAACCCGTTTTCTTCGATGATTTTCTTTAATGCATTAGGAATTTCCGCTGCTGCTTATTCATCAGCTAATGCACTTTCACCTTACTTCTTAATGGAGTGATAACTTCTTCGCTCCTTAAATCTCACAAACCATCCTTGGCTTGCCTTGAACTCTACAGCTTTCTCATCTGGATATTTTTTCTTCAGGTACTCAAACAAAAACGTTTTCTCTTGAATGATTTCTTGACTAATAGTAGCACGCTGACGATTCAACCTAACAATCCAAAGAGAAAGAAAACTTTCTATTTCTTCAAAGTTTTTGCCTCTTTTCTTATTGATGACAGTGTTCTTTATCTCTAGGGATTCAGATTTGATATGTGCTAAAATCTTATCCTTATTATGTACAATCGTTGATACAGTTGTCTGACTCATCCCAAACGACCATGCAATTACTACCACATTTTTAACTTTTACATGACGTTTTATCATAGCCAGTTTATCTTCCAGCATTGTAGCATGACACTTAGTACTTTCACTATGAATTTTCTTAGGAGACATGGAGGCAAAAAATAAAGTCACAAATGAATGAGAATGAGAAAGTAGCCGATAAACAGACGTAAAAAATCCGAATTCAAAACAATCGCAGTTCATGTTCTGCACACTTGCTCAGCAGAAGTCCATTGCTGTTCATCTTGCCTACACCATGCTGCCCAATCACTCCCCTCCACTCATTGCTGTCGCTGCCAACTCTGGTGTTGAAATCACCCAGCAGGATGAGCTTGTCAGTGGCAGGCATGGTGCATAGTAGTGTTCAGGCTGGTGTAGAAGTGCTCCTTAACTTTCTCTGTGGATGTCATGGTGGGGGTATAGATATTGATGATAGTGATGAACTGCCTGTTGCTGATGGGGTGGCGGATCTTCATTAACGCCATTTGGGAGATTGGGGATCTGTTTGAGGAGTAAGTCCAATTCCATGGATGCTGTCTTCATTCTTGGCCTTTCCTTTCCAGAAAAAGGTGTATCTATTGGATTTCATAACCGATCCTTCTTCAGCCAGTCTGGTTTCGCTCAAGGTCGCAAAATATTTTATAAGCTTAAAGCTTATGAAATGTTATATATATATATATATATATATATATATGTATATATATATATATATATACACACATATACACATATATATATATATATATATATATATATATATATATATATATATATATACACACATACACGCACACATACACAAAGGGCTTCTTTCAGTTTCTGTCTACCAAATCCACTTACAAGGCTTTGATTGGCCCAAGGCAATAGAAGACACTTGCCCAAGGTACCACACAGTGGGGCTGAACACAGAACTATGTGGTTAGGAAGCAAACTTCTTACCACGCAGCCACACCTGCAACTATATATGTACACTGGATCTCAAAATCTAATCCTGAACGATCTACTTCTAATACACCTGTTCATAGGTTTACTTTTACTCTTAATTTCACCTGTATTTTTTACGTTGTTATTTTTTGATTGTGTTTGACCTCGATTCACCTGAGTTTTATTTAATTTTATATTGTTTTCTTGTTGTTATACAGGCATTAGGTAAAATTGGTAAAGTGAAACAGGTTTACCCAGATGGTGATTTACTTGTGGCGGTGTCTGGTAAAAAGTGGACATATAACCCTTTGTGCTGTGCAGTGGCGCCAAATAGTCCTCTTGAGGTGAATAACATTCATAGTATGAGTGATAGAGAGGAAGACCCTGGTAAGTCTCACTGAAATGTTTTTTTTTTCCCTTTATTTCTCTCTCTGCTCATATAATAGAAAAAACGGTGGAATTCTGGTCTAAGCATCCCATATAACGCCTCATAACTTTTTATTTCTTAGAATTTTCAGAAAGACTTTGCAAATTTTTGTTCAACACACAGGGATTCATATGTTTATATACTCTTTTACTCTTTTACTAGTTTCAGTCATTTGACTGCTTCCATGCTGGGGCACCGCCTTTAGTCGAGCAAAGCGACCCCAGGAATTATTCTTTGTAAGCCTAGTACTTATTCTATCAGTTTAATTTGCCGAACCGCTAAGTTACGAGGATGTAAACACACCAGCATCGGTTGTCAAGCGATGTTGGAGGGGACAAAGACATACACACAAACACATACATATATATATATATATATATATATACATATACATATATACGACGGGCTTCTTTCAGTTTCCGTCTACCAAATCCACTCACAAGGTTTTGGTTGGCCCGAGGCTATAGTAGAAGACACTTGCCCAAGATGCCATGCAGTGGGAATGAACCCGGAACCATGTGTTTGGTAAGCAAGCTACTTACCACACAGCCACTCCTCCGCCTATTGGCAAGAAATCTTCAAATAAAACTGAATAATTACAGACACACACACACGTAGACATAGGTACACACACACGCACACACGCATATGTATTCTTCTTTTATTAGGATAAACGTTTATTGTTCCTTGGTACTTTTCTGTGATCCTGCTGTAGCAATAGTTTTAAATAAAGTTTCTTTCTGTTAAATTCCTTCTTGTAGCATCGCTGACAGAGCTGCTGGAACAGTTATTGAACATGAGTCATAAAGACACACGTCTTGACCAGTTCGTACGAGAAGCTGCTCAAGGACAAATAGAAAATATTCGTGAAGTTATAACAAAACATCCAGACAAAGTAAGCCATTACTCACCCCTTTCTTTCTTTATTTCACATCTCAAATGTTCTCTGTTTTGCTTCAGTTTTCTTTTGATATCAGTGTATGCTTAATATTTAGTGGAGGCGCAACGGCCCAGTGGTTAGGGCAGCGGACTCACGGTCATAAGATCGCGGTTTCGATTCCCAGACCGGGCATTGTGAGTGTTTAAAGTGGAGGCGCAATGGCCCGGTGGTTAGGGCAGCGGACTCGTGGTCATAGGATCACGGTTTCGATTCCCAGACCAGGTGTTGTGAGTGTTTAAAGTGGAGGCGCAATGGCCCAGTGGTTAGGGCAGCGGACTCGCGGTCATAGGATCGCGATTTCGATTCCCAGACCGGGCGTTGTGAGTTTTTATTGAGCGAAAACACCTAAAGCTCCACGAGGCTCTGGCAGGAGATGGTGGCAAACCCTGCTGTACTCTTTCACCACAACTTCCTCTCACTCTTACTTGTTTCTGTTGTGCCTGCATTTCAAAGGGTCAGCCTTGTCACACTGTGTCACGCTGAATATCCTCGAGAACTATGTTAAGGGTACACGTGTCTGTGGAGTGCTCAGCCACTTGCACGTTAATTTCACGAGCAGGCTGTTCCGTTGATCGGATCAACTGGAACCCTCGACGTCGTAAGCGATGGAGTGCCAACAACATGCTTAATATTTAATGCTTTTAAGGCAGGAAGTTGGCAGAATCATTAATACACTGGACAAAATGCTTAGCAGTTTTTCATTCATCTTTATGTTGTGAGTTCAAATCCTGCTTAGATCGACTTTACCTTTCTTCTTTTTGAAGTCAATAAAATAAGTACCAGTTGCGAACGGGAGAGGAGGGGCAGTGTAATCAACTTAACCCTCCTCCAAAATTGCTGGCCTTGTTCCAAAATTCGAAACCAGTATTTAATGCTTTGTGTGTTTCAATTAATTTTTAAAAAAAAGGAAATAATTTGGAAAGGATTTAGTAAAATAACTAACTATATGACTATTAATAGATAGGTACAGCATAATCTGTAGGCAGGAGAGGTGCAGCCGGAGAGTGCAAAGTTCAAAATAAAAGGTCCAGAATGAATAGTCCAGAATGAAAAAAGGTAGAGAGTCCAGAAGTTCGTGTGTGATGAGTAGAAACAGGATTAGCTGGTGCGACCACGTGAACATGTGCTATGTATGGGAGAATTCATGAAAAAACAATAGACGAAGACAGGTAGTGTAAACAACAAATGGATGTATTAGTATAACGCTCGGGAATGATAGATCGCTGACCACTACACATATTTTTTTTCTCTCCTTGTTTCTTTCTGTGTTCCTTTCTGTTGAAGAGCGTAGGCTCGAAACATCAAAGACTTTCTCTATTCCTGAGCATTATACAAATACATCCATTTGTTGTTTACACCACCTGTCTTCGTCTGTTGTTTTTTCGTGAATTCTTCCATATATGACTATTAAGTTGGTGTTGGGAACATCTTAAAGGCAAATATATAATGTTATATTAAAATGGTGTTTGATATATAACTGAACAAAAGATGTATATATATATATATATATATATATATATATATATATATATATATTGGTATTAAATAATGTTGTATGAAGCATTGACTGGAACACCATCATCATCATTTAACGTCTGTTTCCCATGCTGGCATGAGTTGGGAGGTTTGACAGGAGCTGGCCAACCGGAGAGTTGTACCAGGCTCCAGTTGTCTGTTCGGGCATGGTTTCTATGCTTGGATGCCCTTCCGAACACTGACCACTTTACAAAGTGTGCTGGGTGCCTTTTACATGGTTCTAGCACCAAATTTAACATTTTAAAGTGTATTTAGACATGTTTTAAGCCCTTTTGTTGTGGAGATGGTTCCAAGAGAAAATTCTCCACCTGGACATGTGAGAAAATATATTTTTTTTAAGTGGGTGGGTAGTGGGGGGACCTGTTGATGTTATTGGATACTAAGAAACACATGTTTCTGTGTCTTTCCACTTCATCAGCTACCAGAATCAAATCTGTCACCCACATATGCTGATAAGAACAAAATTATTCTTATTAAAACAGCATACAGAATGCTTGTCAATGTATGCAAAACTTAGTCAAGTTAGAATTAAATAAATAAAGTTACATGTAACATTGAATAAAATATATTCATGTAAAATCATACTTAACACATTTGAGTGTATTTGAACAAGATAAGGCCTTCCACTATAGAGATAACCCCAACAAAAAATTCTCTATCTTATCATGTAAAAACACATTTTTCTTTTTATATTGCTACTTTAAGATGGTGTTTGGAACATAACAAAAGACAAGTCTGCACTGAAGTTTGAAATGTAACAAAAGACATATACATATTAGTATATTAAAGTAATGTGTGAAACATAGCTTAACAAAAGACAAATATAGACAGGTACATTAACCCTTTAGCATTTATTCTGGCCCAAATATTGTAGCTGTATTATGTTCAAACTGTTAAGGTCCGACATCTCACACCTTCCCTACAATGTCATTCTAAAACTAAACAATCAAATCCTTGAAATTTCAAAGCTACAAGATAATGCATGATTAATTCAAAGCAATGTGAATAAATAAGGATTACATTCGATAGCTTAATCTGAAAGCTGAAGGATTAAGATAATGTATCTGGAACTTAAGAGAACACATTAGAATTTTAAGCTAGTGTTTGGGACATGATTTAACAAAGGACAACCCATCTCTTATATCACTTTTATCTCTTTCTCACTCCAGATTGATCAAAGAAGTTCTGGTAAAACGGCCCTACAAGTTGCCAGTCATCAGGGCCATAAAGACATTGTATTAATGCTGCTGGAAGCCGGAGCTAATTTAGAATTACAAGATGAAGACGGAGACACAGCTCTACATTATTCAGCATTTGGGTATGTTCACAGAGTATCCTCCCAGAATCTCTTGGTTTTTCCCTTCTTTTTCCCTATTCCTCCATTTGTTTGTTTAGCCAGAGGACAAAGTGTAGTGCTCTTTCTTTTTCTCTTATTTTTTCCCACTGGTCATGGAGTCCCCTAAAAAAAAAGGACATTGGAGTGAGGAAGATCCAAGCACTGCAACACCAATGGAAAAAGTGTGTGGACTGTAAGGGTGGGGGACTATGTTGAAAAATAATTCTCATTTGGTCAAGTTCCATGGGAGTGTCTTTGGTCAGTTTATGAACTTTTCGGCCAAGGCTTATAGCAATGACCTCACTTTTCATTTTGTGCTGTCATTCATCACCTCCACCTTTTCCTCCCTGACACACTCTTGTTTCCTTCACTACTCCCCCCCCCCCAACTGATATTTACCATTGATCATGTCTCCTTTCATGTTGCCCATTCACCACATCTAATCATCAGCATCACTACCACCATCATCATCATCACCACCTCCATAACTACTATCGTCATCACCACCACCATCACTACCACTACCTGCATCACCACCGCACCACCATTGTCACCATCACCACCACCGCCACCATCTTTACCACCACCAGCACCATCATCATTGTTGTCATCACTGTTTTTCTTTCTCTTCTAAATTCTTGATCTTCGGTTTCTGTGTCCTTCCAGTAACCAACCAGAGGTAATGGAACTGCTGTTGTTGAAGGGAGCCAACATTAACGCTTTCAACAAAGGTGGCTGTAGCACACTTCATGTAGCCGTGAATAAACAGTTTGTCAAGTGTGTCCGGGTATTACTTAAGCATTCGACTCCAGTTAATATTCAGGTATGTAACAGCAACAACAGTCATGGCTAACAAGAAAGATCCTTCCTTCCATCCACTCTACTGTGAAAAGCATCTTTTACCTTCTAGCATTTAAACTGACCATATCCAGCCCAAATATTCTACCTGTTCAAACTGGTCAAATCTGGCCCCTTATACTAATCCTACTAATCCTTATACTAATCCTACAATCACATCATTGAGGTCTCAAAGCTATGAGATAATGCATGGTTAATTCAAAACAGTTTGAATAAATAAGCATTACATCTGTAGTGGCGCGAAATTATGGCCGCCATTAAGGAAGTACAATCTACGCATGCGCAAAGGACTTGCCTTCCCGGAAGCCCTTCGAGTGCACATGCGTAGTTTTTGTTTGTTGGCACTCCGTCGCTTACGACGTCGAGGGTTCCAGTTGATCCGATCAACGGAACAGCCTGCTCGTGAAATTAACGTGCAAGTGGCTGAGCACTCCACAGACACGTGTACCCTTAACGTAGTTCTCGGGGATATTCAGCGTGACACAGAGTGTAACAAGGCTGACCCTTTGAATTACAAGCACAACAGAGACAGGAAGTATGAGTGAGAGAAAGTTGCGGTGGAAGAGTACAGCAGGGTTCGCCACCATCCCCAGCCGGAGCCTTGTGGAGCCTTAGTAAACCAGTACTTAAAGCGCTCCGCGCATTTTCTAAACCTCTTTAGCATGATGCCTTCGATGTGACAACAACTTGCTCCTCAACGAAGCACTTAATCTCAAGATGCTGATTACAGGTCAACCAGCGGCTGCCAGGCTGAATTATATAGGTTTTGTAAAGTCAAGCATCACCAAAATAAAACTTATTTTTATTATGTTGTTAATTGTTCTACTGTTTCCTAATAAATAATTTTGTTAAAAGGTGATAGAGAGAGAGACTAATGTCTCTATTGTTACTATCAACCATTTACACATCTAACAGAATAATTTGATACCGAAAGGTTAAACTTGTTCTACAAGCAATTCGAAGGGTCAGCTTGTCAGCATGCTGTGTCATGCAGAGTCTGCATGGTACCTTGTAGGCAAGTCTCTTCCTTAACAGCCTCAGTTCACCACTAAGCTCTATGAGTGAAACTGAGTCAATAGAAAATACAGGAACATGCAAACCCACAGCATTAAAACCAGCCCAAATATTCTAAACTGGCCAGATCTGATCTCTCACATCTATAATGTCATTCTAAATATAAAATCTCAAAGCTACAAGATAATGCATGATGAATTCAAAACAATGTGAATCCCTTGACTATTGTGGGTGTTATGTTCCAAAATCCTCCTGTGGTAGGTGAAAATCTGCAAAGTAAAAACAGTACTGTACTGTATCATCATCATCATCGTTTAACGTCCGCTTTCCATGCTAGCATGGGTTGGACGATTTGACTGAGGACTGGTGAAACCAGATGGCTACACCAGGCTCCAATCTGATTTGGTAGAGTTTCTACAACTGGATGCCCTTCCTAACGCCAACCACTCCGAGAGTGTAGTGGGTGCTTTTATGTGCCACCGGCACGAGGGCCAGTTACACAGTACTGGCAACGGCCATGCTCAAAATGGTGTTTTTTACATGCCACCTGCATGGGAGCCAGTCCAGCGGCACTGGCAACGACCTCTCTCGAATGATTTTCTAACATACCACCAGCACAAGTGCTAGAAGGCAACGCTGGTAGTGATTACGCTTGACAGTGCTGTTAGTGTTCCACTGGCGCGGTGCCAGTCATCGAGTTTGGTTCAATTACGATCTCACTTGCTCCAACAGGTCTTCGCAAGCAGAGTTTAGTGTCCAATGAAGGAGAGGTTGGCTTGGGTGCCAGTCATCGGATTCGATTTGATTTCGATTTCAAATTCCAAATTCCAAATTCACTTGCCTCAACAGGTCTTCGCAAGCAGGGTTTTTAGTGTTCAATGAAGTAAAGATACGGATTAGTAAGCTGGCTACACTTCTGGCAGAGATCATAGATTATGCTCTCACTTGCCTTATTTTTAAAAATAATTTTTATAATTTGTGTATATTCATTTTATTATAAATGCAAAACAACACAACGGGGGGAATCGACGTAAGCTTAAATAATAAACTGCGATAGGTGGACCGCGATATGGCAAGGGATTACTGTAAATGATAAGCATTACATTTGACAAAATAATTTGAATGCTGGAAGGTTCAATTAACCATATTTGCTCCAAATATTCTACCTGTTTTATGTTTGAATGGGCCAGATCTGACCTCTCATAGCCACGCTACAATGTCATTCTAAAAAGATTAACAATTACATCATTGAAATCTCAAAGATTCAAGATAATGTGTGACTAATTCAAAACAATGTAAATAAATAAGCATTTGACTGAGTTAATCAGAAAGGGTCAAACCAGTCAAATCCTCCCCAAATGTTTGAACAGACTAAAAATGGCCTCCTATGTTTCCTTGCTTTTTCCATTCCTTCTAGTCAATCCAATATCATCAAGTGCCCTTTGCAATATTTTAGCTGAAACCCCTAGGCAGCGAGCCGGCAGAAGAACACTGGGCAAAATGCTTTACAGCATTCTGAGTTCAAATTCTACTGGGGTCAATAGAATAAGTACCAGTTAAATACTGGGGTTGATTTAATTGTCTCAGCCCTTCCCTGAACTTGCTAGTCTTGTACCAGAATTTGAAATCTATATATAAGGCAGCGAGCTGGCAGAATCATTAACATGCTGGGAAAAGTGTTTAGTGGTATATCATATGACCTCACGTTCAGAGTTCAAATTCCACTGAGGTCAACTGTGCCTTTTATCCTTTTGTGTTCGATGAAAGATGTACCTGTAGAGCACTGGGGGCAATATAGTCTACTAGGCCCCACTCCCAAAATATCAGGCCTTATACCTACAATAGAAAGGATTCTCATTATTATTATTAAGGCAGCGAGCTGGCAGAATCGTTAGCATGCCAGCTGAAGTGCTTAATGATATTTCGCCTGTTGCTACATTCTGAATTCAAATTCCACTGAGGTTGACTTTGCCTTTCATCCTTTCAGGGTCGATTAAATAATTACCAGTTACGTACTGGGGTCAATGTAATCGAATAGTCCCCTCCCCCAAAATTTCAGGCCTTGTGCCTTTACTAGAAAGGATTATTGTTAAGGTGATGAGCTAGCAAAATCATTGGCACAGCAGGCAAGACGCTTAATGGTCTTTAGGTTCTGAGTTCAAATTCTGCTGAGGTTGACTTTGCCTTTCATCCTCTCAAGGATCGATAAATTAAGTACCAGTTACACACTGGGGTCAAGGTAATTGACTAGTCCCCTGCCCCAAATATTGCTGCCCTTGTGACAAAATTTGAAACCATTATTAAGGCAGCAAGGTGGCAAAACCCTTCTCATGCCAGACAAAATTCTTTACCTTTCCTCCTTCTAGGGGTCGATAAAATAAGTACAAGCTGAGCATTGGGGGGTCAATGTAATCGACTAGCCCCTTTTTGCAAAATTTCAGGCCTTGTGCCTGAAAGAATTATTTTTATTATTGTTGTTGTTGTTGTCATTATTGTTATTGTTATTATCCCCAGGATGCATATGGAGATACTGCCCTACATGACGCTATAGGCAAAGAGAACCGACAGATCATTGATTTTCTTGTCAGCTATCCTGGTATCGATTACACGTTGCGTAACAACCGAGGCTTCAATGTGTTACATCACGCAGCTCTCAAGGGGAATAACTTGTAAGTAATTGCTGGTGTTGTTGCTTCTCTCTTTTACTCTTTTACTTGTTTCGGTCATTTGACTGCGGCCATGCTGGAGCACCGCCTTTGGTCGAGCAAATCGACCCTAGGACATATTCTTTGGAAGCCTAGTACTTATTCTATCGGTCTCTTTTGCCGAACCGCTAAGTTACGGGGACGTAAACACACCAGCATCGGTTGTCAAGCGATGGTGGGGGGACAAACACAGACACACAAACATATACATACACATACATATATATATACATATATACGACGGGCTTCTTTCAGTTTCCGTCTACCAAATCCACTCACAAGGCTTTGGTCGGCCCGAGGCTATAGTAGAAGACACTTGCCCAAGGTGCCACGCAGTGGGACTGAACCCGGAACCATGTGGTTGGTAAGCAAGCTACTTACCACACAGCCACTCCTGTGCCTATTTCATTTTTGTTGTTGTTGTTGTTGTTAACATTGTTCCTTAACCCCATCTTCTCACCACCAAGTGTGGCCTCATTCTGCAGACTTATGATCAAAGACATTCTAGCCATGCCCACCTCAAGGGACAAGTTAAGTGGATAGAGACAGAGAATGTTTTAGGGCCTCCATTGGCCATGGCCAACCAGGAATTAGAAAATTCCTCTTTGAAGTGCAGGTTTGTAGGAAGAATTTTGCAGATGATTAGCAGTCACCCATACATACCAGCCTTCTGCTCTCTACGCCACTGATGTTATCCAAGGGAATGGTAAAGGCTGATACAGCTTGGCACCTGTGATGTCACAACCATTTCTAAAGCTGAGTTAAAAAGAGCCATATGAAATAAAGTGTCTTGTTCAAGAACACAACACACAACCTGGTCCGGGAATTCAACTTACTACCTCATCATTGGAGCCATGCACCTTCTCATACATACATACATACATACATACACACACACACACATACACACACACATACACACACACATACACACACATACACACACACACATACACACACACATACACACACATACACACACACACACACACACACACACACACACACACACACACACACATACATACATACAGGACAAGAAAACTCACTGAGGGTGTGGAACTCAATGACCATAGCTGGAACCATTTAAAAACAAAAGGCATCAATATTCAAACCTCCTGGACTACGGGTGGTACCAGTTAAAAAAAGACCTCAACGCTCACACCTCCTGGAGGTGTGAAAGTGAGCAATGTGCATGTATATGAAATGCTGAATTTCAAAACTATCAGATTATATTGCATAAAAACTTATGATTATTAGTATTATAACATAAAAATAATAAAAATTATTCCATACTTAAATATGGTCACTATTTAAAGAGGCTTACATTTTTGTATTTTGTATAATTTCCCAGAGTCCTGCTTCTACATAATTATTTGATTGTTATTAAGTCTCTATTTACAGATGCTTACATTTTTAATGTTTTCTGGTGAAGTTTTCACGGGTCGAGTTAGTACAGCATAATTACTTAGTTAAAACGACCGACACATGTTTCTGCTACATGTTGCTTACGTGAATAAAAGATAAAATATATAAACAGAGAAGGCTGTCATGTCATTCATCATCATCATCATCATCGCCGTTTAACGTCCGCTTTCCATGCTAGCATAGGTTGAACGATTTGACTGAGGACTGGTGAAACCAGATGGCTACACCAGGCTCCGATCTGATTTGGTAGAGTTTCTACAGCTGGATGCCCTTCCTAACACCAACCACTCCGAGAATGTAGTAGGTGCTTTTACTTGCCACCGGCACAAAGGCCAGTCAGGCGGTACTGACAACGGCCACGCTCAAAATGGTGTATTTTATGTGCTACCCGCACAAGAGCCAATCCAGCGGCCCTGGCAACGATCTCGCTCGAAAGTCCTTACACATGCCACGGGCACAGCCACATGTGTGCACTTTTGTTCAGGGTCTTTCTTTGTCATTTCATGCTGGGATGGGTTCGACAGTTTGATTAGATTAGATTCAACTCATCTGAGAATTTTAAAAAAATTTTTTTTTTTGTTTTTCTGTTTCCAGTGCAACTGAAAGAATTCTGCAAAAATGCCGACATATTGTTGATATTAAGAAAGATGATGGTTTTGCCGCACTACACCTTGCAGCTTTAAATGGTCACCGAGAGGTTGCTAACACGCTCCTCACTGTGGTAGGTATTAGGGCCTTTAATAAATGACGATATCTTTAATATAACCCCTGGTTGCCATCATCATCGTCTTCATCATTTAATGTCTGTTTTCGATGCTGGCATAGTTTCACAGGAGCTGTCAAGCCAGAGGACTGCACCAAGCCTCACTGTCTGTTTTGGCATGGTTTTTATGGCTGGAGGCCCTTCCTAATGCCAACCACTTTACAGAGTGGACTGGATGCTTTTCACTTGGCACCAGCATGTGGTACAAAATTTTCAAGTTGTTTGCATTTCAATTAAAAAAACCTTTCCTCATAGTTTTTATGTCTCCTCCTCCTCCTCCTCCTCCTTGCCACTTGGCCGAATTTCGCTCCCCTTTCTCCCCCATCATCACCCTCCTTGTCACCACCATCTTACTGCTGCCTCCAACACCTCCAACACCACAAACATTGCCACCACCACCACCACTACCCAGAGATGTACCCAGATTCTAAAGTTAAGGGTAGTGTTTGCATAAAAAGGTGCTGTTAAACACACCAAACAATTTCTAACTCATTTCTCTTACACTACGCAACTTATTTCATTAGTTATAATATACATAAAGTGGAGGCGCAATGGCCCAGTGGTTAGGGCAGTGGACACGCAGTCATATGATCGCGGTTTCGATTCCCAGACCGGGC
Source organism: Octopus bimaculoides (assembly GCF_046866305.1). Taxonomy (NCBI): domain Eukaryota; kingdom Metazoa; phylum Mollusca; class Cephalopoda; order Octopoda; family Octopodidae; genus Octopus; species Octopus bimaculoides. The sequence goes on along the minus strand of NC_142953.1, from coordinate 25,107,961 downwards.
GTTTTGAGTGTTTATTGAGCGAAAACACCTAAAGCTCCACGAGGCTCTGGCAGGGGATGGTGGCGAACCCTGCTGTACTCTTTCACCACAACTTTCTCTCACTCTTTCTTCCTGTTTCTGTTGTGCCTGTAATTCAAAGAGTCAGCCTTGTCACACTGTGTCACGCTGAATATCCCCGAGAACTACGTTAAGGGAACACGTGTCTGTGGAGTGCTCAGCCACTTGCACGTTAATTTCACGAGCAGGCTGTTCCGTTGATCGGATCAACAGGAACCCTCGACGTCGTAAGCGATGGAGTGCCAACAACAACAATATACATAAATCATTCTACATTCATTAATTTCATGTTTCACTAACAGTGTCATTATGTATGAAACTAAAAGGGTAAAGACCCCCATCAGTCATGAATGACCAAGGGATTGCACCTAGAAAGTTCTCCTCTGAAGCACAGGTCCAGGCAAGGTTGTTTATTGAAGACCAGCAGTTGCCCATGCCTACCAGCCTCCCCCGTCTCCATGCCACTAATGTTGTCCGAGGGATAACATCAGTGGCCACCAACACATCACAGGAGATTAAGCAGACAGTTCGAAATCGCAGGGGTTTACTCTCTCTCTCTTTACTCTTTTACTTGTTTCAGTCATTTGACTGTGGCCATGCTGGAGCACTGCCTTTAGTTGAGGAAATCGACCCTAGGACTTATTCTTTTGTAAGCCTAGTACTTATTCTATCGGTCTCTTTTGCCGAACCACTAAGTTACGGGGACGTAAGCACACCACAATTGGTTGTCAAGCGATGCTAGGGGGACAAACAGATGCACAAACATACACACACACACACACACACACACACACACACACACACACACACACACACATATATATATATAAGGTGGCGAGCTGGCAGAAACGTTAGCACGCCGGATGAAATGCTTAGCGGTATTTCGTCTGCCGCTACTTTCTGAGTTCAAATTCCGCCGGTGTTGACTTTACCTTTCATCCATTCGGGGTCGATTAAATAAGTACCAGTTACTCACTGGGGTCGATATAATCAACTTAATCCGTTTGTCTGTCCTTGTTTGTCCCCTCTGTGTGTAGCCCCTTGTGGGTAGTAAAGAAATAACACACACATATATATATACATATACGATGGGCTTCTTCCAGTTTCCGTCTATCAAATCCACTCACAAGGCTTTGGTCAGCCTGAGGCTATAGTAGAAGACACTTGCCCAAGGTGCCACGCAGTGGGACTGAACCTGGAACCATGTGGTTGGTAAGCAAGGTACTTACCACACAGCCACTCCTGTGCCTGGTTGGTCAAATAAAGGAATGAGTCCAGAAAGTTATGCCAAGGCCATGTGATTAACATCATCATCAGCATTTAACGTCTGCTTTCTATGCTGGCATGGGTTAGACGGTTTGTAGCTAGCTAGCAGGGCACTGTCCAGACTCCAACTGTCTGTTGTGGCATGATTTCTACAGGTGGATGCCCTTCCTAATGCCAACCACTTAACAGAATGTGCTTCTTATGTGCCACTGGCACAGGTGTGTTTACGCAGCACCATCATGAATGCGTTAACGCAGCATGGGCACCAGTACTTTTTAAGGGACACCTGCAAAGGACAAGCCTCTGTGTGTGGAAGACAGAGGTTTTACTTAGCTTGATGCGTCTGATCAAGTACAGCAAATCAGTACATCTCCCGGTCCCTTATCATTTTCTCAGTAAGGCCCAGCAGCCGAAGATCCCTTCCCACCACTTCATCCCACATCTTTTTGGGACACAAAAAAATAGAGATTCAATCTTCATTACACAAATAAACTAAAGAGTTAAAAATAATAAATGCTGAAAAAAGGCCCAATTTTGAAAAAATGTGCCACGGAGGAGTGTGGTCTCTCCTCTTCCCCCTTTAGCTACACCACTGCCACCATCATCATCATCATTACCACTAACATCTCTCTCTCTGTTTTCTAGGGCCAAGCACAATTGGATATTCGGAACAATCGTCAACAGACTCCACTTCTCCTTGCCGTGTCCCAGGGCCATATAGGTTTGACGGAATTCCTGGTGTCAAAAGGAGCGGAAATCAACGCCGAAGATGAAGACGGAGATATCTGCTTACATCTGGCTCTCTTGAGGCAGACTGTTGGCAGCGAGAGTGAACACTCACATGTACTAGATGGAGTAAGTGGAAACATTTGGGGTTTTGGTGTGTGTGTGTGTGTGAGTGTGAACATGAGTGAGAGGGAGAGAGAGGAAGAAAGAGAGTGTCTGAATGTGTGAGAAAGTGAAAGAGTGCATGTGGTGGTTGTTCTTGTGTGTTAGAGAGGAACAGCTTATGTGATGTATAGAAAGAAATAGAAGAGACTGTATGTTAGAAAGAGAGACAAACAGACAAAGACAGAGACTATGGAGGAAAGAAAGATAGAAAAAGAGAGAGAGAGAGAGAGAGAGAGAGAGACTATGTAAGAAAGAAAGAGAAAGAGAGTGGCTTTATTTAAGAAAGAGACGAAGTTGTATGTCTGAATATGTGAATGCGATGAAGCCTTCTCTGTTTATATATCTTATCAGTTTTATTTCTTTCAGATTCGTTCACAACTTGGCTTAAGCGAAGAAGATGAGCGTTCGGGTGTGGTTGTAGCTTGTTATCTTGCACAACGAGGTGCAGATCTTTACCATAAAAACCACCGAAAGGTTACACCACTCGACATCATCTGCGATTCGATATTGGAAGAGAGAGTGAAGAGGTTTGCTGCAATTTCGTAAGTATGGAAGGACAGTGGTAACATAAATTTGCCTTGTTTTAATTTGGGAGAATTTTCTATCTAACTGCGTTTATGTCCCCTGTTATTGTTGATTTTAGTTGTTTAGAAGCCACATAAACATGGTATCCATTTATACTCACACACTGGCTATATAAAAACAAACAGAAACACACACACACACACATACACACACACACATATATACTTCTTTTACTTGTTTTAGTCATTTGGCTGCAGTCATACTGGAGCACTGCCTTGAAGGATTTTAGTTGAACAAATCAACCCCAGGACCTTTTTTTTATTTTTAAGCCTAGTACTTATTCTATTTGTCTTTTTGCCGAACTGCTAAGTTATGGGGACATGCCAACACTGGTTGTCAAGCAGTGATGGGGGCACAAACACAGACACAAAAACACACACACACACACACATATATATACAAAGGGTTTCCTTCAGTTTCTGCCTTCCAAATCCACTCACAAGGCTTTGGTTGGCCTGAGGCTATAGTAGAAGACACTTGCCCAAGGTGCCACGCAGTGGGAATGAATCTGGATCCATGTGGAACCTTGCCAAAACAGACAACTGGATTTTGGTGCAACTCTCCAGCCTCATGCCTGCAGGGAAGACAGACATTAAATGATGATGATGTACAAAAAGTTTTCAAATTTTTTTCCCCAGGAAATGAAATAGAATAAAATTAAATATTTACATTTATTAGATTTTTTTTTTTTTTTTTTTTTTTTTTAAAGTATTTGGGAGTGTAGGGGCACTAGAATTGTCAAGCACAACACAAGGCTGTCGCTAAGCCCCTGCAACCCTTGCGGTCACAGGGGGCCTCTGCGGTTGAGGGCCCATGTTAAGATCAAAGTATGTAGATGAGTCATCTATTTACTTTGGTTAAGATATTGAACAAGAATAAAACTGTCTATGTTAAATGAAAATTCAAGAAATAAAATGGTAATACATTGTACCTGCAAAAGTTCTTATAAAAATATTATCTCGTACCACGAATGTGTACCAGACTTTGTAGATTGTCTCTGATATCTATGGAACACAAACTTAGCTCTCAGCTTGATTATTCTGAAGTGATCTAGGATTTCACGAAGTGAAAAGTGCACCTTGTTTGTCTTTGAAAGTTGCCTGGATTATCAAAAAGCTCTTTTATTCATGTCTGGAAGTTTTACTCATTGAAATTTGTGATAGACCTGAATAAATTTAACTTGTACTTCTGAAGATGTTCTTTAGGATAATGTGAAATATTGAACTTCAGATAAAAGTAAAATATAGCTATGAATAAAAGGTGCGTAGATTATGAATTTTGATTGAAGGGCTTCAAAACGGAAAGTTTCAAGGGTCCTCTAAAAGTCACGCAATGGCACTGGCACAACACAAGGAATTCTTAAATGTAGTAATACAACTGTTTTACTTTATTTTATTTTATTCTATTTCACTTTCCTGGAAAATCTGATGACTTTCTGTCCTGATACAGAAACAAACTAAGGCACAATTCCTTCATTTCTTCTGACTAACATTATTGTCATTCATATCATCATCATCATCATCATCATCATACATCATCATATACACTAATATATAGTGTTATGTACAATCTCTCCAACCCATGCCAGCTTGGAAAGCAGACATTAAGTGATGATAATGATGATGATGTAGGATGGCAGGGTCAGATTCCTGGTGCAGAGGTGCTGTGCTTCACTGGTGCAATTAGTGTGGAGGCCCTCATTGACTCATTGCAGCAGTGCTGGGCAGGGCATGTTTGAAGGATGCAGAGTAGGCCCCTAAAGGCAATTTTCTATACTGAACTTAGATCAGGGCAGGCAGAGCCATGCTGGCCAAAAGTCATGATACAGGGATGTTCTGAAGAGACGTATGAAGAACTCCGGCATCTTCCCAGACACATGGGAGGAGGGCAGTGGTTGCTAAAGCTCATAATTCGAACCATTGAGGACAGAGAGAATATGAAAGAGCAGTAGCTTCCTTCACATGCATCAGATGTCATTGCTGCTGTAGATCGAGAGCAGGCATTCTGCGCCCCCCCCCCCTTCCTGCAAACCTGCCAGAGGTGATTACTGAACAAAGAACTGTCAACTTTGAAGTGTGTAAAATGTAGAGGCACAAGAAGTCTCAAGTATTACACAAAGAATTATATAATTTTTAAAGAAAATTATTCTGAATTAGTGGAACCCATGGAAATTCCACAGAACGGGAAAGATTAAGAGAAGCTGTTTAAGAAAGATTAAATGATTTGCATTTTTATTTTTATTTTGCTAAGTATTTCACTTCCAGTCACAATAATATATTAGATTATAATATATTAAATGCTCTACTAAGCATTTTAGATTTCTCTTTTTCTCTCTACCTCTTCAATAATCTTTTAAACCATGTAATTCCCATCTTCATGTCTTTAACATTTCTTTCTGTCTCTTCACCTCTCACTTCCACTAACTCTCTCTCTCTCTACCTCTCTCTTAATGTAACTGCCTGCCCTCCCCATCTCTCTTTATCAGCCTTTCTTTAACCTCACCACCAGAACATTACGCTCTGCTGAACATTGCATCCTAAACATTTCTCTTTCTCTTTACTTTTCTCTCCCCACCCTACAGCACATCGTTAACACTTCTTTCTCTTTCTTTTCTCTCACTGTCTTTTTCTCTTGCGCTTTGCCTCACACTTCAGCTAACAGAGTCTTATACAGGATAACCCAGAAGTAGGTTTACAGTTATTCAACTATCTCTTTTGCATTCATATATTAACAGTTTAGATCTTAATTATAAAAGAAATCATCATCATCATCGTTTAACGTCCGCTTTCCATGCTAGCATGGGTTGGACGATTTGACTGAGGACTGGTGAAACCAGACGGCTACACCAGGCTCCAATCTGATTTGGCAGAGTTTCTACAGCTGGATGCCCTTCCTAACGCCAACCACTCAGAGAGTGTAGTGGGTGCTTTTACGTGCCACCAGCACGAAAGCCAGTCAGGAGGTACTGGCAACGGCCATGCTCGAAATGGTGTATTTTACATGCCACCTGCACAGGAGCCAGTCCAGTGATACTGGCAACGAACTCGCTTGAATGTCTTTTCATGTGCCAGGAACAATCACGTTCAAATGGTGCTATTTACGTACTACCAGCTCGGAAGCCAGACAGCTGGTGCTCGGCAACGATCACGCTCGGACGGTGCTCTTAGTGATCTACTGGTACAGATGAAACCATTATTCTATGCTAATTTAGTTAATTGCAAGATAGAAATTTAAATGTAATAAAATATTTTAAAAGAAATTTAAAGTGCCAACGTAATAACTGTAAACCTGCTTTTGGGCCACCCTGTATAAATTCTTTCTCCCTGTGTTTGTGAGTGTGTATGCAGCTTCTTCTCTCTTTTATTACTCATCTTTACTTTCTCTCTTCCATAGAATGGGACAACAAGTGCCAGACCATATCGATGATCCAAGAAGTCATATCAAAGATTGTTTGCTGTGTTCTGATAAACAGGCAACTGTGAAGTTCCAGCCCTGTGGTCATGTGGTGACCTGCGAAGACTGTAGCCTAAAAATTATGATTAAAAAATGTATCCAGTGTAAAGTGCCTGTAACTAGCAAAATTGGAATTGGTAAGGACAGGCTTTATGTCTTGCTCTCAACTGGTGTCTGTCCGTCTGTCTGTCTATCTCTCTGTACAGTAATCTGGCAGAGAGAGAGAGAGAAACAATAGATTCATATATATGTCTATCCCTCTCTGTCAAACAGAAGCAATATCAGTCTATCGTTTCTCTCTCTCTCTCCGTCTCTCTTTCTCAGTACTTCAGTCTATTGTATGTCTGTCCCTCTCTATCAGTATATCAGTCTATTCTATCTCTATCTCTCTTTCTCTCTCTTTCTCTGTTTTCCTCCTATTTGTCTGTCTGCTTGAGTTCAAATTCTGGCAGTGCTGTGCTTTTGTACATCCAAAGTCAATGAAATGAACTACCATGGGCCCAATAAGGGACTCCCTCTCTTGTATTCTTTTACTTGTTTTAGTCATTTGGCTGCGTCCATGCTGGAGCACAACCTTGAAGGGTTCTAGTTGAGCAAATCAACTCCAGGACTTATTTCTTAAGCCTAACACTTATTCTATCAATCTGTTTTTGCAGAACTGATAAGTTACAGGGATGTAAACACACCAACACCAGTTGTCAAACGATGATGGTGGGAAAACACAGACACACGCACACGCATACATATATGTGTGTGACAGGCTTCGTTCAGTTTCTGTCTACCAACCCGAGGCTATACTAGGAAACACCGGTACACGATGTCACACAGTGTGACTGAACCTAGAATCATGGAGTTGGGAAGTAAACTTCTTACCTCACAGCCATGCCTTCATTCTTTTACGTTCTGAGTTCAGATCCTATCAGTGTCTCAACCACGGGCACTGATGATGCCTCTATTCAATGCTTGACTCACTGTAAATAGCAGCCAAACCATCCTCCAATTTCCCTCTTTCTAATGTTTGTAAAATGAGGGGAAAAGAACCCAAACACACAAGACAATATGTATGCGTGTATATATATATGTGTGTCATCATCATCATCATCATCGTTTAACGTCTGTTTTCCATGCTAGCATGGGTTGGACGATTTGACTGAGGACTGGTGAAACCAGATGGCTATACCAGGCTCCAATCTGGTCTGGCAAAGTTTCTACAGCTGGATGCCCTTCCTAATGCCAACCACTCCGAGAGTGTAGTGGGTGCTTTTATGTGCCACTGGCACGAGGGCCAGTCAGGAGGTACTGGCAACGGCCACGCTCAAAATGGCGTATTTTATGTGCCAGAGAAAGAGATCCTTCTGTTGGGAGATGAAACTGGGAAAATGAGTTTGTTGTTTTTTAATAACATCTGGTTATTGAGTTAATAGATCTTTCGAGAGTCTGGGGTTCATAGGAAAACTTACCTAAATGTTCATTTCACCTGGTTATTAAAATTTATTTTGGCAATTTAAATTAATTTTCACTTGTGAGAGAAAGGGCATCACGAATTGAACAGTCGTTTTTATCAGGAAAAGATAACCCTTGGTTCAAGAAGAAAGTTAGGGAGTCACGATAGGGTTACCTCCCTTGTTTTATTGTTTTCTTTTTTTTTAATATGCAGCGTGGAAGGTGCTTATAAGCCATTTAAAATAACACACAAAAACCGTTAGATTCACTTCGACATTTAAATTTAATTTGCCAAAATATTTTCGTCGCTTTGAGACCGCGACCTGTTCACTGACAAATACGGAATTTTGTCAGTGAACAGGTCGTGGTCTCAAAGCGACGAAAATATTTTGGCAAATTAAATTTAAATGTCGAAGTGAATCTAACGGTTTTTGTGTGTTATTTTTAATGGCTTATAAACACCTTCCACGCTGCAATTTTTTTCTTTCCAGCACACGATCTCAGATCAGGTCACTTGCTATGCAAGTACATGTCCGTAATTTTTTAATATGGCTACTTATTAAATCCGTATGTTGGCTTACAACAGAGATCAACAAACTTTTCTCACGGCGGGCCAGGTAACTGAGAGAATGATGAGCGCGGGCGGCGTAACTATTTCGTTTAATACAATATAGTGAATACTCAAAAAATAAAGACAACCAACATATTTATTTACCAAACCGTTATCACAAAAGGTGATGTTAGCAATAAGATAGTTATATCACACCAAGTGCGCACATACATGAATCTCACTAACTAAACATCAAAAAGAGTTAGTGAGATTTGTGAAACTAGTGTTTAGCTTTTGAAGATGTCACCAATATTTGCTTTGGAATTGCTGCATCCAACCAAGAGAATTGCTTTCAAATGTTCATCAGTCAATCTCATTCGATTTGCTGACTTCACATTCTTCATTATTGAAAATGTTTGCTCACAGACACGAGTCGTTCCAAACACCGATGTTTATGCTGGAGGTAAATGAACTCTCATTGCAAGTACTTACATAAAAGACACAGTGTGCGGTGGGTCGAATGAACTGACCTCGTGGGCCCAATCTGGCCTGGGGGCCATAGTTTGGTGATCCCTGGCCATGAGGTATTTCTGACATGTGAGCTATAGATTTCCAAATGTCACTGTTCCATTAGTTATTTCGACAGTCTATCTGACAACACAATACCCTGTGTAGAGTTTAATTTGCAGGATATTTAGTTGATGGTTTTTCAGTAACTTGCCTGAGATTGAACTTAGAACCTCTAGGTGACTGCACCACCATAACCAACGTCTCTACACTATCTCAGAAATATAGAATTGTATGATGAATAAAAGTGCAGAGCGTTTAATGACAAATATGAATTGGAAGGTAGGTAGGGGAGAGTAGGTAATGACTGACCATACAGAAAGGAGTGAAGAGCAGTAGAATAACAGTGAGGAAAGCCAGACATGGTGAGAATAACAGATGTATGGTGCTAGGGCCAAGTCAACAGGAAGAAGTTCAAGGGAGACATCTACATCTATAACTAGGAGCCAAGATAAGTAGTGTTGTTATTGACTCTGAGTTACAAAATACAGTAACATCCTTTTGCGATGTGATCGTGTATGAGGACCTAGAAGTTTCTAGACCCATCACAGCACATTTTACTGCTAGATACATTTCGACTGGTCAATTATTCCTATACCCTTCACGTAAGAAAATATTGAATCGCGATTAGGTTATCTCCCCTGCTTTAATAGAATTTTTAAGACTAACTGCTTTGAGACTACCAACATTTATTAGTTATAACGTTCCACCTGTGGATATATGTGTGTGTATTATCATCATTGTTTAAAGTCTGCTTTCCATGCTGGTTGGATGGTTTGACTGAGGACTGCACCAGGCTCCAATCTGATCTTGCAAGGTTTCTACAGTTGGATGCCCTTCCTAATGCCAGCCACTCCGAGAGTGTAGTGGGTTCTTTTTATGTGCCACCAGCACAGGTGCCAGTCTGGCGGCACTGGCATCGACCATGCTCTAATGGTGCTTTTTTCATTCCACCGGCACAGATGCCAATCAGGCGGCACTGGCATCGGTTACACCTGAATGGTGCTTTTTACATGCCACCAGCATGGGAGCCAGTCAGGCAGCACTGGCATCAGCCATGCTCGAATGGTGCTTCTCACATGCCACTGGCACGGGTGCTCGTCAGGCAACCACCAAAAGTTTCTGACCTAGAGTTCAATAGAGAGTTAGGGATCTTAGATTTGAACAGGATCTACGCTCTTTCGGTGAAACAAAGCCTACATTTATTCAATCCATTCTCATAAGGTATGGATTTCTTAATTGCTTTCCATTTAATCACGTGGTGTTTTGTTACCTTCGAGGGTCCATACGTAGCTAGCAAATTTAGTAGCTTTACTTTTGTCCCTATGTCGGAAGGAGGCTTTGTGATTGGCATAACGGTTTTTAAATTCCCCTTCACATAGACCAATATAAGTCTTCTTATCAGATGTATTATTATTTAGGGTTGCAGTAACTTCTGTCTCATATATCATAGATTTAATCATACATCATTGGTCAAGTGGACAGGATCCTGTGTTGCAACAGTTGCAACTGGATTCAGGCTCTTAGTATTGACCACTTGTAATGATACTCTTCATACTGGGGCAACAGCTATATGACAATTTCACAGAACACCTATTAAATATTTTCCTGTATCTATGAATGGTTGGAAAGTGTTTGTCTAGGACAGGAATCTTTTACCAATTTTAGTTTTTATATTAAAGGAAAAGAGAAGGGCGAACCAAATAATTTCCCTTGGCTTATTTTTAGGTTTCTTCTCATAATTATTCTGGTTAATACTAGAGGGGTTACGTATGACATTATCTTTGATGCCACTAGATCTGTTATTAATATTTTGATTATTATTAGAAGGATTATATAGTAATTCTTCGAAGCCCTTGCCAATAATGGCGTTGTTATAATTGGGGGAAGATTTCTCGAAAATTTCTTTAGAAGAAAAGTTAGGCACTCTGTTACAAATATTAGCAATCAGGTTTTTAAATATTACAGGAGGATGACAAGACTGTTTTTGAATATATGCAAGTTTCTCATTAGGCTTAGGGAAAGTTTTTTACGAGGAGGAGTTTAGATCTAGGGAAACATCTAAATAATCAACTATTGAGAGATTAGTAGTTTCTGTAATTTTAAGTCCAAATTGATTAAAGGTAGAAATATGTTAGAAACCACCGTCACAGTATAGACCAGTGGTTCCCAAACTATGAGTCGCGACCCACTGATGGGTTGTGAACGGTATCCTAGTGGGTCGCAAAAAGATATAAAATTACGCATTAACTTTGATTAACTGCTGTCTATCAAGATAGTTCAAGAGTCATGTTTTCAATACCAGACTGGTTGTTTTATCAAGCAGTAGGCTTTTTTCACAAACTTAACAAATCAGAGGTGGTCATTTTCTCAAGTTATTTATTCGTACGTAATCGTAAAAAGGAAAAGTCTGTTTTTACCTATTTATAGAGAACTTTAACCAGGCACAGTACAACACTGATCGAGCCAATAACAGTTACTGCTTCGAGGTTTTGTATTAGAGTTAATACCTGCCCATAGGGTATGGAGACGTTGAAACAGTTATAAAACGTTTTGTTTCACATTTAATATAAATGAGGCCCTCTCACAGGCCTCAATGAAAATGTAATCTGAAATAAATTTGTTTCTTTCATTAATGTTTTGACCCAGTAGAGTTAAGTGGGTCGTCATAAACTGGTGTCATAAATAGTGGGTCGCTTCTCCAAAAAGTTTGGGAACCACTGGTATAGACCATCATAAGATGGGTCTTTGTATCTCAATGTTTAATATAAATAAACTCACAAAATCACAGATGTCAGCACTATCATATGACCCACATCAAATAGTTTTTTTACTAAGTGACTTTTTTACCCTTGCTAATCTTTTACTGAACAATATTGTATTCCTTGCATGCCTGATAAAATCTAGGTCTCTAGGGTCAATATCAGCATATGATTTAGCAAATTCAATAGTTTTGTCAAGCAGCAATCTAGATCTATATATATGTATGTATGTGTGTATAAATAAATGTGTGTACCTATGTTTATGATTTTCTCTCTTATTGCAGATGGCTCCCAGTTCAATATTCTCCATTCATCACCAAGCTCACTGGATTCAAAACACCAACAGATTCAAGAACTGGAAGAACAGATCACATGTTCAATCTGTATGGAGCGTCGTCGCAACATGGCATTCGTGTGTGGCCACACCACTTGCAAAGAGTGCGGGGAAGTGTTGAAGCAGTGTCACATGTGCCGCAAACCAATTCAGAAGAAGATCATTCTGTATTGATCTCCATCCTGGCCCATCCCAACCTCACGCAATCAATCCTCCCCCACCCTTTTCTTCCTTCCACAAATCAATCCCTTTTGCTTTCTCTGGTTTTATGTCTGTCTGTCACTCTCTCTTTCTCTGTTCTTTTCTTTCTTTCTTTCTTTTTTCCAAACCCCTTCTTCCCACCTTTGACCCCTGTCTTTCTTTGCTCCCTCCCTATCCCTGTCCACCACCACGCTGCCTCTAATTAAGTGTTTTTTGTTGGTTTTTTTTTTTTTCTAATTACCTGTATGACATGTGGTGGTTGGCCAGCTGGCCGGCTGGCTGGCTGAGTGCACAGTGAAGCTCGCTGTCAATCTACACCTCACACTACCACCCTCACATCATCCTCTGCTTTTGTGTTTGAGTGGTTTTTGTTTTTTTGTTTTTAATCTGATTTTAATCTTACAATTCAGTCACCCTTTCATTGCAGCTTTCACCAGATTTATTTCACTCCTTTCATCCACACCATTCTATATATACAAATATATATATATATACAAATATATACACACACACACACACACACACACATACATGTATGTATATATACATGTGCACACATATGCACACACACACATCTTCATATATACATACAAATATAAATAAACACATACATATATATGTATACATATATATATATAAATAAATATATATATTTTTTTATATATATATATATATATGTATATATACACACACACACACACACACACACACATATACATGTATGTATGCATATTTATGCATGTACATAAAAATATTTTTGTATATATTTATATAAATGTGTGTGCATGTATATATATATGTGTGTGTGTATACATAAAAATATTTGTGTATATATTTATATAAATGTGTGTGTGTGTGTGTATATATATATATGAAATAACAAATAAATGAGGAAGGTTATGAGATCAGAAGGAAGAAGAGACAAATAAATAATATATGATGAAGTCAGACAAGTAATACATATGATGGAAAAAACCCCATCAAAATCTGAAATGAAATTACAACAATTGAAGAATGTGTACAATGAAAATAGATGCACCAATGATAGGAACAGAAGTGAGAACTTTTCTTTCAGATTCATCCTTTCAGGATTAGAGAAGTAAAAGAACTAAGAGTGGTAAGAGGAAATTAAAACAGAAAAGAATGTGATTTTACAGTGTCTTTAGTTTGCAGGCTTTAAACTATCTTTTTCCATCCTCTTTTTTTTTTTACTTGTTCATCTTTGTATATTATTTATTTGTTTATTTGTCTTGTGTTTACCTTCTAATCTTGCTTATTTAGGTCTTTCTATTTTCGTCTACCTGTAGAGCTTATTATATTCGCTCATCCTATGCAAGACAAATCACTGTTACATCACAGATTGACCATAGCAACTATGCACACGCACACACACACATACACACACACACATATGTATACATATGCATATAAATATAATATTATTAATATTCAGCAGAAGCTACAGAGTGATTCAGGTCAGAGCTGAAAGTTTTGTGTGCTATATATATATATATATATATATGTGTGTGTGTGTGTGTGTGTGTGTGTGTGTGTGTGTGTATATATATATATATATATGTATATATGTATATATATATATATACATACACATATACATATATCCTTCCATACATGTCTTTATCATATTCATTTTTGGTGCTTTATATTTACCACATGGTGTGGCAGTGGGGGGGATGTGATGCCATTCATTCATTTATTTATTATTTTTTTGCTTTTTTTTTTTTTAGTTAATTTATATATTTTCTAGATTAAAAGAAAAATTTCTTGTTTTTTTTTTTTAAGTATTTTTCACATTTGCTACTATCCCACACATCCACATGCGCACACATTCCCTGTTGCAATTTTCCCTGAACCCCTGTGCCCCCTAACTGACAGAATGCCCCCCCCCCCCAAATGGCACCATACCTACCACCTCCTTGCAGCACCCTGCTTTCTGAAGTCCATTTCTCCATCACCACCACCACCACCACTACTACCACCACTACCTCTGAGTTCACTGCATAATTAGATTTTTCACTCTATTCATAAACAATCATAAAATGAGTTCTGTTCATGTACTAATGTGTGTGTGTAGGGGGGGGGATATGTGTATATACGTGAGTGTGTGTATTTGTAATATATGTACAAGCATATATGTATGTATGTATATATATGTATATAATATATATATATATATATATATATATATATATATATATATATATATATATATATATGTATCAATATCTATAAAACACAAGATGTTTGTGTGTGTGTGTGTACGTGATGTGGGTTATGCACGTCCACAAATTAGCACGCATGTCGCTCCAAATTTAGGAGGACATTGTTCATGACCCTATCTGTATTTTTGTCAACTTTTTCTCACAGAGGCACCCGCGTATTGCTGTAAAAATCGATAAACTTTTACCAATTTTGAAGTTTGTTGACATGGCGAAGTCAAATCTGTGCGTACGCGCGTGAAGGAGAGAGAGAGAAAGAAAGAAAGAAAGAAAGAGAGAGAAAGAAAGAAAGACAGAGAGAAAGAAAGAAATAGTGTGTTTGTGACAAGGGGAGAAACAGTGTGTTTGCCAAGCGTCTAAAAAAAAAAATGAAAAAGTGGAAGTGGGAGACAAAGCGGCGAAGGAAAAAAAAATTTCTCTCACCAAGACAGCGTCTAACAAAAAAAAAAAAAAAGGATCGAACAAGTGGAAGAGGCAGACAAAGCGTATTACGAAAGAAAATGTAGCTAAGGAAGACAGAGTAAAATGCATTTTTTTCTTAAACATGAGATATAGTTTCAAATATAAGATGTTTTTGAAAGACACTATATTCTATAATAAGATTATATATACTTTCTCACACAACAATTCAAATATATTTATTTTAAATCATTTATTTATTTTAAATCGTTCATCTTTCTCCCCCCCCTCTCACTCTCACACATACGCACATATACTACTTTGGGAGTGAAAGAGTTTTGTTTATATTTCACAACTATGAAACAAAAACGTATGTAACAATTTGTCAGTCACCCCACCCCCACCCCCACCCCAACCCGTTTTTCGGACCACAAAAAGGGTTTGGTAATTTTTCAGATTAACACCCTCACGATTTCCACTAGGGTGTTATGGTTAGGATTAGGGTTAGGGTTACGGTTTTAGGGTCAGAGTTAGGGTTAGGGTTAGAGTTAACCTAGAAGGGACAGGCTCCTTATTTTTTGGTTAAGGTTGTTGGTAAGCTTTCCTAAGTTACTCCAATCCAGATCCCCAATGCAAACCTTCAGATCAACCTTCTCCTATGCAGATCTCTAATGCAACATTTAAAAAAAGAGTCAATTAGTGAAAATAACCAATAAACTGATTCCTTATGGGATTTCCCAATCAAATTGCCAGCAAACCATTTTC
>NC_142953.1:25067448-25089948 GCF_046866305.1 Octopus bimaculoides | reverse complement strand
AAAAAATGCAAACTGCATCTTAGCAGTGTGAGTTTCTGGCTCAGATTTTACTGGGTTTTGAGGAATGTGCAACCACCTCTTGGCCACTATATGCAGGTATGTCTGTGTGGTAAGAAGCTTGTTTCCTAACCATATGATACTGGGTTCACTCCCACTGTGTGGCACCTTGGTCAAGTGTCTTCTGCTGTAGCCTCAGTCCAACCAAAATCTTGTGAGTGGATTTGGTAAACGGAAAGTAAAAGAAACCTATTCTGTGTGTGTCTGTGTTTGTCCTCTCCACCATCGCTTGACAACCGGTATTGGTGTGTTTACGTCCTCATAACTTAGCAGTTCAGCAAAAGAGACCGATAGAATAAGTACTAGGCTTACAAAGACTAAGTCCAGGGAGCACTTTCTTTGACTAAAAAACCTTTAAGGCAGTGCTCCAGCATGGCCACAGTCAAATGACTGAAACAAGTAAACAAATATATTGTATATATCTTTTATCTTTTTCTTGTTTCAATCATTAGACTGCAGCCATGCTGGAGCACCACCTTGTAGAATTTTTAGTCAAATTAATCGACCCCAGCACTTTTGTTGAGCCTGGTACTTATTCTGTCAGTCTCTCTTGCCAAACCGCTAATTTATGGAGACGTAAACACATCAACACTGGTTGTCAAATGGTGGTGAAGAGATAAACACGGACACAAAGATATGCATTGATAGATATATTCATATATGTATATAATGGGGGCTTCTTCCAGTTTCCATCTACCAAATCCACTCACAAGGCCTTAGTCAGCCCGTGGCTAGAGTAGAAGACACTTACCCAAAGTTCCAGTGAGATTGAACCCAGAAACATGTGGTTGGGAAGCAAGCTTCTTATCACACAGCTACACATACAAATAATATATAATAAGATATATATATAATTACATACAGTTTGTACTACGCAGTGATTCTCAAAGTGGGTGGTATTACCTCCCGGGGGGGGGGGGCTTTGAAGAAATGTGGGGTGACCAAAATGGGGCAATGGATGTGAAAAAAACCCCAAATTAAATAAAGGGTAATTAGGTTAAGTTTTATTTGTGAAATGTTGTTTTGAATTTGCTGCAGAAAAAGCTCTGTCTGTGATGGTGAGGTGGGGGGGGGGCACTAGGAATGTAGCCTCAGAACCAAGGGGGTGGCAGCCTCAAAAAGGTTTGGGAACCACTGTAGTACAGGATATGTCTTTCATCCTCATTCATCTGCTCAAACTCATATCGCATCTTCCCGGCACCTTTCAACAGTATCACCATCCACAACTCCGTTCAGTGCTGCTGGTCAGTCAGGGCTTTTGCTATTGAGTGATGTCTGGGTTATTTCGGCAGGTATGAGATGCTTTGGCACAGCTGTTTTGCTGCCACCTATCAGGCGTTGCTGATTCAATGCTGTCTTATTATTCGACTTCAGACATTTTAAAGTTGAAATGTTTCATTGTAATGTCTCTTTCATTCTCTTCCCTTCAGTCTCTCTATCTTTCCCCCTCTCTTTCTCTCTCTCTCTTTTTGTTTATGTGTGTGAGTCTATTTCTCTTTGTGTGTCTGAGGAGAGGGAAAGTGTTTATGCCAGTTGTGTTCAATTAATATGCAAGAGTTGGGCAAAAGTAGGTCAGTTGCTTAATATGATTGGGAAGTTCATTTCATTATTATCCTAAAAGTGGAAATAGAGAAACGAAAAGAACCTTCCACTCATTAAGCAACTGTGTACCTACTTTTACCCACCCTACTCTATCAAAATCACTCTCTCTCTTTCTCTGTATTTCTATATTTCTGCATTCACATGCATGGCATGAGTGTGAGTGAGCGAGTATTTGCCTTTATCACCATAAAGTCCAGTCCCCGAAAAAGGCTGAATGTCCAATCAGCCATGACCAACCATCAGCATCCAAATGGCTGCACCAACTGAATCGTCTCCCTCCATATTCCAGGCCGCCACTATGGCTCAATTTTTATATTCCATCCCTTTTTCTTGTGGCTGACCCAATCTCAGCCTTAAATTACTCCAACTTTGCAGTCATTTTAACTCTTTTAACACCTCATTGATGTTTCATTCTTTCATGTTCTCTTATTCTAGCAAAATGATTCTCAACTATTTTTATCTATGGACCCCTTTGATTGCCATTTTATTCTGGTGGACCCCCGTAGCCAGTCAAAATGTTTAACCTTTAGCATTTAAACTGGCCATATCCAGCCAAAACATTCTACCTGTTTTTATGCTCTAACTGACCAGATCTGGTCTCAAACCAACCCTACAATATCATTCTAAAAATTAAACAGTTACCTCTTCAAAAATCTCAAATCTAGAAGAGAATGCATGATTAATTCAAAACAATGAAAATAAATAAGCATTGCTTTATACAATAATGTAGATGCTAAAGGGTTAAAGATTAATTTTATAGAAACTACTTCAAAGTTTCTGTTATTCACACATTAATTGATGTCGGTTGAACCATGTAAAATGTTAGAAAACAAAACCTGTTGCTTGCAATGGACATTTGAAATACTATTGTGGGTCCCCTATTTACTATTTTGTTAGCATGGACCCCCCAAAGGCCATATGGATCTTTGTTGAGAAGCACTGCAGCATGTCTCTTTTATATCCATGCTGACGCACTCTCTGTATTTCGTGAATCTACTGCTCTGTTACTCTCCTTCATAAATCCAATGCTAACCAGGTTAAACATCAAGGTTTTAGCTACAAATGTACAATATCTAATTCTTACTGGAGCCATAGTGCATGCGATAATCATACCTCATGACTTCCTAAGTCCTTTATATTTTAGCTTCTTCCTTTCATCAGGACAAACACTTGTATAAATAAGGAAATACAAGCTTATACACAAGCACACAGGTTTGGCAGTTAGAGTGACAAGGACCATCTATTCGTCCTTAAGAATGACTGATGACTTGCATGGTGACTTAGTTTAAAGTGAAGATGAGTTGCACCTTGTCAACCTCTCTCTCTCTCTCTCATCTGTGACCATCTTCAGTCCAGTGGTAAGACCAGGTCCAGATGACTAGAGATGGAGACAGATGCAGTGGCTGTCCTTCTTACCTCATCTTGTTCTCTGCACTCCACGATGCAATCCTGCAGAGTCTGCCAGATCTAGTCGTCACATGCAGAGGTAGGCAAACCCTAATATACTAATTAACTTATAGCTCGTACCCTGACAGCTGTTATTACTCCTGATCAGGGTAGTCCTGAAGACCATAATGGCTAAGAAGTAATTCTACATTCCTCAAAATCCTGGAGTTCCCAAACCAGGACCTCACCACCGATGCAGCTTAGAGCCATCCCCAAATACCCCCCACACGCGATGGGCTGTTTTCAGTTTCTGTTTACCCTGTTTTGCTGTCTGTAATGTGATTTCAACTCAACAATCAGTATGTTATTGTTATTGTTGTTTTCAGTGTATCAACAAGGATACAAAGACTCGGGCTTACATGCCATTACATCTCTCTGTACATAGGTGTGTGTGTGTGTGTGTGTGTGTGTGTAAATATATTCATAAACATATATAGATATATGTGCATGGTGAATGTATATGTATCGTCATTTTTTCATGCTTGTACAGGTTAGAAGAGTCGTTTTAGATGCAGCTTCTTGACATGCTCCACTTGCACCCATGTCTGCTTTTGTTTCCCCTCTTTCCCTGCTGCCTTTCATTTGGCTTGCTTTTCACTTCTTCACCCGAATGTCATCTTGATGTAGGCAGTTCTTCATGTCTGAAGATCACATGGAAGAGCAGCCGCCTGCTCTGGGAGTTGAGACTGTGACTACCAATACCATCCAGTATCTGTCGATTTCATCTTTTCTCCTTCACTGCATGGCTTCTTTTTCCTGTCTTAGACTCGAAGATCTGATCACAGTGACTGAGCTGTCATGCTTTACACCATCTGCAACAGTGCAGCTGCAATCTTCTCTCTTGCACTCGGCATCTGATTCCCTTTATACCCAGTCACTCTCTCACCTCACCTGTGCCTCATCACTTAAGTGCACTAACATTAACGCATCCAGCACAGCATGCTTGCTTCATTTTTGTCCAACCATCATACAATCATGACACTTAGTGTCTCCTTTTGCTTAAAGTGAGATCCCACTATGTTACCATGGCAGAAGGGATTCCTCCCCGGATTTCTACCTTCATGTTTTCATTCTGGCTGCTATTCTTTTGGAGCTCTTTCCTTCATTGCTAATTAGGTCACCTAGATAATAAAGCTATCAACTGTACACATACAAATGTGTGTGTGTGTGTGTGTGTGTGTGTATATACTTACATGTCTGTGTGTGTCCAGTAGCTTTTTAATTGTTGGTTAGGAACAGTAAAGTTCCTGAGTCCATATGTGACATTTCTAGACCTTCACAGTCTCATTATCAGGAATTTAATTAAACGTATTTGACCAGTGTTGGAGAAACAACACACACACACACCAAATATATGCAACTCAGTTCTTGATAATGTGGCTGTGGAGGTCAAGAATTGCTGGATATGGATCCAGGAACTCTGCTGTTCCAAACCAACTGTAAAAAGTTAATGAAAATATGAAAAATATAAAATAAAAAAGATAAATCTTACAATTGTGATAATTGTGATTTACTGAAACATGTATATATATATATATATATATTTGTATAACAAGTGTTGGCAACAGGAAGAGCATCCTCTAGAAGCCTCGTCCAATCAATGGGAAAAAGTTGATGTAAAAACAATGTTTATGTATATGTGTGTGTCTCTATATATATGTGTGAATATATGTATATATATATGCCGGTGTGTGTATATGTATGTATATATATATATATATATGTGTGTGTGTGTGTGTGTATGTATATACATACACATGTATTGATACACATGTATTCATATCCATGCGCACGTGTTCTCTTTATTTCTATGCTTGTGTATATGTAATACATGCCAGAGCCATCTCTCTCTCTCTCTCTCTCTCTCTCTCTCTCTCTCTCTCTCTATCTATATATATATATATATATATATATATATATATATATATATATATATTTGTTCATATCTGGCTTAATTTTTTAAATTTCTGTACATAGCTAATAACCCCTAGCCTTAACCCTATTGCTCTACAACCTGCCAACCATAGTAGAAGTAGTAGTGGTGGTGGTGGTGGTGGTGGTGTTGATGTTGATGTAATTTTGGTAGATTTTTTTTTTTTTTTTTGCCTATGATTTGTTGTTAATAATCTCTGGTCAAACTGAAGCTCTGTTATTGTAACAATATTTGATCGTTGTTGCCACAATGTTAATGTTGTTTCAGTTGTTGTCCACTGTGGGCTGTAGTGGTTGTTCCTTTGGTTCCCGTCAATCTGCTGTGACTGTTCGAGCAAGCTGTGGATTTCACCCTTTTGCTTATCTCTAAGCTGGCACCAAACTGTTTTCTGTGTAAGAAGATATATATTATGTATGTATTTGTGCACGTGTCTATGCATATGTATATATGATGGCATGTATTATGCATACATGTATTATATATTGTGTTTGCATATTATATTTTGTACGTATATATATATATATATATATATGTATGTATGCATGTATATATATATATATGTGTGTGTGTGTGTGTGTATGTATACATATGTATGTATGCATGTATATATATGTGTGTGTGTGTGTGTGTATGTATACATATGTATGTATGCATGTGTATATATGTGTGTGTATGTATACATGTATGTACATATGTATGTATATGTGTATATATCTATGTATATGTGTTTATATGTATATATATATATATGTATATGTGTATATATATATGTATATGTGTGTATATATATATATATATGTACATGTATATATATGTATGTGTATATATATGTATATATATGTCTGTATATGTGTGTATATATGTATGAATATGTGTATATATGTATGTATATATGTGTGTATATATATATATGTTATGCATATACATAATATATATATATGTATATTATGCATATACATAATATTTGTGTGTGTGTGTATGTATAAACACCTCTCTTTCTCTCTCTCTCTCTCTCTCTCTCTCTCATGTGACTAACCCTACCCCCCCCCCCCATGACAATTTTCTCTCTCCACTGCTTTCCTCTGTCCTGCTGCTCCCTCCATCCCAACACTTCAGCACCTGTTTCAACACACCCACTTACATACATATATCCATACATACATACATACATACATATATATGAATATATATATATATATATATATATATATATATATATATATATATATATATATATATGTATGAATATATATGTATGTATATAAAGAAAGAAAATACAAAGACTTTGATAAATGAAAATCAAATCATGAAAATAAACAATTCTGTGTATAAAAAATAAATAAAGTGTCTAACCACTCCAAAAGAAAGGAAAAAAAAACACAAAGCAAAACATTTAAAAAAAAAAATTTAAAAATAAAAAAAATAACCAGACAAAAAATATATATGATGAATAAACATACTAAATTATATATAATGTATATAATAAGTAAAACAGCTTCTAATTAAAATTCATTAATCATATTGTTGTTTTGTTGTTGTTTTGTTTGGAATTTTATTGAGATTTGAAAAAAAAAATTTTTGACACTGAATCTCGAAGCACATAATGTTATAGAATAACAGCATGTTAAAATAGTGTATTGTAAAACCGTATTGGATAGGATAAATCAAAGGTTGCCTGTGTGACACAAACTTGCACCCCTCCTGGACACATGAGAGGTGATCTACCATTGGACCAAAGTAACTCTTCGGATTTCTCTGTTTTTACGTGCGAAAATTGTCTGTTGTTGACATCAAAATAATTCATAAACTTTGAGAGGACCTGAAATGATGTTTTGGAACTGAATCTCGAGGCACATAGGAAGCTAAAAATAATGAGATCAACCCTAGTTCTCAAGTGGTACTTATTTCATTGATACAGAAAGGATAAAAGGCAAAGTCAACCTCGGTGGAATTTAAACACAGAACATAAAATGCCTGAAGAAACACTGCCAAGCATACTAATGATCCTACCTGTTCCCCACCTTCGTGCTTCTGGACAATTCTTCCTACTATAGGCGCAAGGCCTGAAATTTGGGGGCCAGACGGTGGTCAATTAACTCAGCCCCAGTGGAGCACTGGGGCTGATTTTATCAACTGCGAAGGGATCGGATGGTGATAGGCAAAGACAATTTCAGTGGAATTTGAACACAGAACATAAAACGCCGGAAGAAATGCTGCTAGGCATTTTGTTTGGTATGCTAATGATTGTGCTAGCTCATCCCCTTCGTGCTTCTGGACAATTCTTCCTACTATAGGCGCAAGGCCTGAAATTTGGGGGCCAGACGGTGGTCAATTAACTCAGCCCCAGTGGAGCACTGGGGCTGATTTTATCAACTGAGAAGGGATCGGATGGTGATAGGCAAAGACAATTTCAGTGGAATTTGAACACAGAACATAAAACGCCGGAAGAAATGCTGCTAGGCATTTTGTTTGGCATGCTAATGATTGTGCTAGCTCATCCCCTTCGTGCTTCTGGACAATTCTTCCTACTATAGGCGCAAGGCCTGAAATTTGGGGACCAGACGGTGGTCAATTAAATCAGCCCTCAACTGGGGCTGATTTTATCAACTGAGAAGGGATCGGAGGATGATAGGCTAAGTCAACCTTGGTGGAATTTGAAGACACAACATAAAACGCTGGAAGAAATGCTGCTAAGCATTTTGTTTGGCATGCTAATGATTGTGCTAGCTCATCCCCTTCGTCGTACTTCGGGATAATTCTTCCTGTTATAGGCGCTGAGCCTGAAATTTTGGGGGCCAGATGGTGGTTGATTACATCAGCCTCAGTAATCAACTGGGGCTTATTTTAACGACCCGGAAAGGATAGGATGAAGAACAAAATTGACCTTGGGGGAATTTGAACCCAAAACATAAAATGCCGGAAGAAATGCTGCAAAATTCTTTCTACTAAGGCAGCAAACTGGGAGAGTCGTTACCGTTCCAAGCAAAATGCTTAGCGATATGTCTTTCCCACTTTACGTCCTGAATTCAAAACCCACCAGGGTTGACTTTGTCTTTCTTCCTTTCAGGGTTGAAAAGGTAAGTACCAATTGATTATTCTATATCCCTCCCCTGAAATTTCTGGTTTTGAGTCAAAATTTGAAACCAATAATTATTTCTACTAAGAGACACAAGGTCTAAAACTTTGGAGGGGAGGGAGTTAGTTGATTACAACAGCCAACATAGTCTGGTGTGCTAACAATTCTGCTACCTCACCGCCTTCATGTTTTTTGGTTTTTTTAATGGGGAAGGTAAGAAAATACCATCTGCATTCAACTCATCTGGATTATGGTATTAAATTTTGACATACATACAAACAAGGTCAACTATACAACCACGCTTTCAACCGAGAAACATGTGACAATGCTATTGTTTTGAACAGTGAATGAAGTGATTTGCAGCCGGTGCTGGTATCACTGAACTAAGTGTCGTTGGCCTACGTCAATTAGTGAATGAGTACATTCGGTACATTGAAATAGCTTGTGTTGTCTGGTCGTATGTATGTTATTTAGTTTTAGTTCTAGGTTTTTCTTCGTTGCAAATGGAGAAAAAGCTAGATTCTAGCATATATGAAAGGCTCCTTCATTGGAATTTCAACAACACCAACAAGACAGATGCATGTATTTCGAGTTAGTACATGTGCAAATTTGTATTTTGTTTAGAGTGTGTACTACTACATGTAGTTGCATGTTTAGACAAGTGCATTTGTAGTGTGTAATTCTCTCTCATACATAGATCCATATACATCCATACGTACGTATGTGTGTGTGTG
This sequence comes from Octopus bimaculoides, assembly GCF_046866305.1. Taxonomy (NCBI): domain Eukaryota; kingdom Metazoa; phylum Mollusca; class Cephalopoda; order Octopoda; family Octopodidae; genus Octopus; species Octopus bimaculoides. The sequence goes on along the minus strand of NC_142953.1, from coordinate 25,081,100 downwards.
TATGTATGCCTAGACAAGCGCATCTGTACGTGTTCCTCATACATAGATACATAGGTACGAACATATATATATATACATACAAAGTCTTTCAAATAAACTGGGACAATTTTTTCGAAGCATAAAACTGGTTATAGATATTAAAATAATCGTAGTAGACATATAATTTTAATGTATCATTTATTACAACGTAAACATTTAATATTCAGTATAATCACCCTTTTAGGTAATTACTGCCTCCACACGAGAACGAAATTGTTTTGAAGCTGCCGCAACCTACGCCATTTTGATTTTACGTGTCACGCGCACGATACAGATCTTCAAACTGATGACACTCAAGTGCGGTGGAGCATTGGTCCTTGCTTCAAATACGCCCCATAAAAAGTAATCGAGAAGGTTGAGATCTGAGCTATCACTGGGCCAGATGTTGGTCCCCATAAAAAAAATTACCCCTTCTCGTCAAGGAAGGCCTGGTTTTTGACCATGGCATGGTGCAGAATCCTGGATAAGCCCCACATTATCAAGCCCAAACTTCTGCTCCATTTAAGGTAACAGAGAGTTCTTCAGGATGTCCAGATACTCCTTTGTGTCGATCTTCAAACCAGACTTAATAAAGTGTGGATCTATGACACTTCCATCACTTGTCACGGCGCCAAATATCATCACAGAGGCAGGACTTTTAGTCTCAACACACAGCGAGGACGTCAGAAGGGTTGTATGCAATAAAGGGGGGGCCTTGTTTCGGGAGGCGGGGTACCAGTGGACAAGTACACCCCACTTTTTCAGGAACGAGGGACAAACCATCTTGTGTCCACGCTACTTTTTCCCAATTTAAAAGAAAAAAAAGGAAAGAAAATCTCACTAACAAGTCATACATATGTATAATACATATTTTTACATGTTTATTTACACCCATTTGCTAAAAATTTAAAAAGAACAACTCATCAATAATTTGAATGAAAATTGTGTAACATTTTTATATATATTTGCCTCACTAAATGAATATAAATAAATAAATAATACATTGTTTATCAAACTCATAAGAGAAATGCAATTAATTTTATTTTTTACTCTTGAATTTCAGTTGCTTCCGTTTTCTCGTAGTACAGACTGTCCTCATTTAACGATCGAGTTACGTTCCAACAGCCCTGTCGTTAAGCAAATTCGTCGTTAAACGAATATCCATAGGGTACGTATTTTCTTTTATAGGTATAGTGTACTGTACGTGCATATAAAAACAGAATACCGTACTGTATAAAGTATATGCAGTACAGGGCCAAGAATCACTAACATAAATTGATGAATAAGTAACAGTAAGATTATCCCAAGGAAAACCTTAAAAGTTAGGATATGGATACTGTAATATTGTAGCTCAGACATCGTATGTTTGTGATTCCAGGCCCAGTACGTAAGATGCCTAATAAACTTTTCTCGGGATTATATAGAAAAGGTGAAAAGGAAACTCAAACATAATAATTTTGTTTTACTTTGGATAAAGATTACAAAAGCAACTCATTCTTGACATCAAAATGCATGAAAAATCCCATCAGTGTTGTTTGCTTTGTTATCTTCTTTTTTTCGTCATAAATTTCTCGACAAGATCGGAAAAGTTCAGTTGTTTGCCTTTCCACCTTGGAAAATCGCTCAAAATTTGAATCCATCGCCTCAAGCTCTATTTTGTAAAATATCTAATGACGGCTCGTAAAGTTCGTCGTAACTCTGAGTGGTCGTTAAATAGGTAGGTCGTTAAATGAGGACAGTCTGTATATAATATCCTCAATTGTTAACGTCTCAGACAACATTTTCATTGATCACAACTTATAAAAACCATCAGCTTTTCCAAGTGAGCTTTTCTGCACACACACACTATATATATATATATATATATATATATATATATATATATATATATATACAGGAGTTGAACAAAATAATGGAAACACTTCGCACCATAGCATCATAAGTTTGAAATATATATAAAACCATCAAAAGCTTGTTTATTTTTATGTTTTTTGATTTATTATTAGTGTTGCTTAATATGTTTTGCTAAAATTGCGCTTTCTTTTCAGATGCCATCGGAGAAAGGTAATTAAAATTCATTAAAACGACAGATTTATTGGACTTTCAAAGAGGTCAAATTGTTGGTGGTCGTATGGTAGGTAATAGCGTAATGAAAACAGCTGGAATGCTTGGTGTATCAAGAAGTACTGTCTTGAAAGTAATGACAGCCTTTGAGAAAGAGGCAAAAACCTCCTCGTCGAAACAAAACTCCGGAAGAAAACCAAAACTTTCAGATAGGAACCGTCGGACTCTTATGCGAATTGTTAGAAAGGATCACAAAAGTACAGCTCCCAAAATTACTGCAGAGCTTAATGACCACCTCGAGAACCCAGTTTCCACAAAAACTGTTTGTCAGGAGCTGCACAAAGCCGGATTTCACGGGAGGGCTGCAATCAGAAAACCACTACTTTCAAAAACAAACGTTGCAAAGCGTTCAGAGTGGAGTAAAAATCTACAAAATTGGTCCCTAGAACAGTGGAAGAATGTTATTTTCTCGGACGAGTCATCTGTTACCTTATTTCCGACAACCGGCCGAGTATACGTGTGGAGACAGCCAAAAGAAGCATTTAACCCAGACTGCTTTCTTCCAACTGTTAAATATGGAGGAGGATCTGTGATGATTGGGAGGCGGGGGTTGTATCTGGGAAATCTGCCGGCCCAATGGTTTCCCTTCATGGCTGAATTAATAGTCAAGACTATTTAAGCATTTTATCCTATCAAATTCATCCTATGGTTTCGGAACTTTTTCCAAAGGGAAACAATCTTTCAGGATGATACTGCTCCAATTCACACAGCTAAAGTTGTTACTGAATGGCACGAGGAACATTCTAGTGAAGTTGAACAGTTTATCTGGCCACTACAGTCCCCATATCTCAATATTATTGAATATTTATGGTGCATTTTAGAAAAATAAGTAAGGAGTCGATATCCTCCACCATCATCACTACAAGAACTGGAGACTGTTTTAGCTGAAGAATGGACAAAAATTCCTTTGGAAACAATTGAAACTTTGTACGAGTCCATACCTTGTAGAATCCAAGCTGTAATTACTACCAAAGGCGGTCCTACACCATATTAGAATGAATTTGTTTGAAATTTTAAGGTGTTTCCATTAATTTATCCAACCCCTGTGTGTATATATATATATATATATATATATATATATATATATATATATATATATATATACTTTATTTAAAAGCAGCAGAAATATAACAAAAAAACCGTTACTCTGAGTTTCACGTTCCCGTTCATCGGACAGTTTTGTTAGAAATGGAGGAAGGATAACGATGCAATCGAAAGTAATATAAAATTTAAAATTTAAAACACATGGATTCGTCTGATTGGTTGTTTCAAATAAGGGCCATGGATTGGTCGTTACTCCGGTATATATATATATATATATATATATATATATATATATATATATATATTCAGTAGAACCTCGCAGTACGAGTGCATCGTAGTACGAGTCGAGTCTCGTGCGAATTTTTGCGTTGAAATTCGTGCGGAAATCCGCAGTACGAGCGAGTTTCATACAAGTGACCGCTAGTCGGCGCTGAGCTCACACACTTTCTCCCAACAAGCGCAGCTTTCGCTTGCTCAGTCCACGTGTTTTTCTTGTTGTGACAGCATCCTTTTTGTGTTTTTTTTTTTTAAATTTTGCTGTTATTTTATAATAATTAGTTGTGTTAGCCATGGGTCCTAAGAAGGTCAGTGCAAAGAACAGTACTGAGAAAAAGAAGCTGATTACGATAGAACTGAAGAAGAAAATCATTGATAAACATGAGAGAGGAGTGAGTGTAGTGGACACAGCACGTCAATACGACCGAAGCGCGTCGACGGTCTGCACCACCCTGAAGTAAAAGGACGAGATAAAGGTCGTTACAACAGCTGAAGGTTGCCTCCAGGCTCACTAAGCAACGCATATTCGTCCACGAAGAGATGGAAAAATTGCCTCTCCTGTGGATCAACGAGAAGCAACTTGCAGGTGATACGATGACGGAGACCACCATTTGCGTGAAAGCACGAGTACTGTATGGGGATCTCCTGAAGCAGAACCCTGGAACATCGACGGAGGAGACCTCAGCAGACACATTTAAGGCCAGTCGCAGCTGGTTTGATAATTTCAAGAACAAGAATGGTGTTCATAGTGTCGTCAGGTATGGAGAAGCAGTAAGTTCTGACACAAAGGCAGCTGAGGATTTCGTGTGTGAATTCCGCCAGCTCATCGTAGACGAGGGGGTGGGGTACATCGCACAATAAGTATTCAACTGTGATGAAGCTGGACTTTTTTGGGGGAAAAAATGCCCAGAAGAACCTATATAATTGCAGAGAAGAAAATGCCAGGCCACAAGCCTATGAAAGATAGGATAACTTTCACACTTTGTACCAATGCGAGTGGAGACTTGAAGATTAAGTCATTCTTTGTCTACCATTCAGAAAATCCACAAGCGTTCAAGTCACACAAAATCGTGAAGGAGAAGCTGCAGGTCATGTGGAGGGCAAACGTTTAAATCTAGGTCACCAGGCAATTCTTCACCGAGTGGGTCGACCTTGTCTTTGGACCAGCAGTGAAAAAGTACCTTCTGGAGAACGATCTACCTCTCAAGACACCCGCCTCATCCTCGATAATGCTCCCGCTCGCCCCTCGAAGATGATATCCTGAACGAATTTAAATTCATAAAAATTCTGTATCTTTCACGCAACACCTTGGCAAGTCCATGGGCCTCGGGATTGATGATGGAGACATTAACGATCTCGTCGAGGAACACTCAAGGAAGCTGACGACAGATGAACTCCTGCAGCATCCGGATGCGGTGGAAGAGATTGGTTCCCCGGAGGAGGACAGTGTAGCAGAGAATGCTATCGCTACGATTGACATAGAGACAGTATTGACAAAGTGGCAGAATGTTTCTGAATTTATAGGAAAAAAAATCATCCCGAAAAAGTATCTACAGGTCGTGGAGTTACTTTATTTAATGACACAGCTCTGGTGCAGTTTCGTAATATTTTGAAAGGCAGGAAAAAGCAGACTTCTCTTGATATGTTTCTAATGAAACGATTTGCAAGTGTAAAAAGCGAAGAAAGAGTATCGAAAAAGCATAGATTAAGCGAAGTAAAAGGAAAAACACCAGAAATTGTTCTTCCTGAGTTCTTAGTGGAAGGAGATTCTCCTTCCAAACAGTAATCTTCTCCCTTCCTGCTCTATCGTTTTCCTCGTGCACAAATCGAACCAGCTTTAAGGTAATTCAGTTAATAAAACCAGTTTACATTTTTCTGTTGCTTTCTCTTTTATTATGTTTTATAATTATCATTTCCATTGTAACTGTACCTTTTCCATATGCCCATGGGCATATGGCGTAGTGGTTAAGAGTGCGGCTACTTACCCTAAGATTCCGAGTTCGATTCCAGGCAGTGACCTGAATAATAGTAATAATAATAATAACATCGAAAAATACCTTAGGAATGAGAACCCAGGTTCGAAATTTCTCCAAGGCACCTGATGAGGGCTGAAACGTTGTGTTAACAACAAACATGATGAGGACAAATATCCGTCGAATGTAAATAATGTACATAATTCCTCATCTCTTAAATATAGAACTGTATGTACCTTTTCCGTTTTAAAACCCATAAAAAATGATTTTGAGTGGTTTTCATGGCTGGAACGGATTAATTATCTTTTGATTAACCCTTGGTCCACCAGAGAAAAATGTATGTCACTAATTACCAACTGGGTCCAATGGACCCAATATTTTTCTTTTAATTAAATTTTATTCAAATTACCATTATTTCTTAGCTGCATTATATATGCTATCAAGTGAATGAAGAATTACTGTTTCTCACAAAATTTAATACAAAAATACAGCTTACAGAATATATTATAAATTTTAAAAATTACAAAAATACAGAATTACAGCTCTTCATGGCAGTGAATGCTAACAACATGAGTTTTCCTGTCTTTTTTTGGGTCACACAAAGAACATCTTCCTTTTTTCTTTGGCTGAGGAATCTCAAATGAGGTTGAAGATAGTCTTCTTTTCTTGTTTGGTTGAGAAATGTTAGCAGAACTAGAAGATTGTTTGTCATGTTCATGTTTAGCATTATAGGACGCCGGTCGAACTGCTTCGCGGTATAACGGCTCTGTGAATTATTGTGAATTATTGTGAATACTGTTGTGTTACTTTGTGAAAACTGTCTCGGTGAATAATTGTGATTTTCGTGGAATTATTACGGTTGTATTTCACGTGAGCTGCTGCATTTTCCCCAGCTATGGCAAGTGGTAGTGTCTCCGGTATGGAGAGCTACGCCAAGGCCACTGCGGTGAGGAAGCCAGTGCCGCTGGAAACCAAGTTAATCAAGTTGGATATGAAGGAGGTAACCAGAAGCAGGAATTTGATAGAAGTTGAGGGAGACTCGTACAAATTGTGTCCCCCAAAAGAGACTAAAGAAAAGAAAATTCTGAGGACAGTAGTGTATCGTACACAGGCTGTCGAAACCGGTAAAATTGAAATGGTGACGGAAGAGGAAATCGAGGAGTGCCTGGGTGAAATTGTCAATGAAGCTACGTACACCAACAGAGGAAGAAAGTTCGGTACGGTTGAGGTGAGGTTCGCCACTATATAAGAGGCAACCAAGCATGCAACCAACATATTAAGAAGCGAGAAAATAGCATTGCTACCAAGCTATAGAGGAAGAAGAAGTGTAAAAATACGAATTCCCAGAGTTACACCAGATATTAAACCAGAGTGGTTGGTTGCAACAGTGCTGGCTGCAACCAAGGAGGAGCCGGAATTGGGACCAGTGGCGAAAACAAAAGTGTGCAAATGGTGGGGATTTGGACTCGAAATGTGGCTTTTTGCCACATTCGAGGACATAGAAAGCATTCCCTACCAGATAGAAGTGGAGGACGAGAAAACGTTAAATGTCGTAAAATTTTTATTATGATCACTAAGGATCTAATTTACATAGATGATACAAAGACAAATACAAACAGATGTACAAAATGTATGAAGTTCTTTTTAAAAATTTTTTACGATGTTTTTATAAAATTTTAAAAAACGATGACTTTGAATATTCAGACATACATATGCATGCATACCCACACACATCTATATAAATATATATATATACACATATATACATACATACATACATACACACACACACACATACCCATACATACACCTACACACATGTATGTCTATAAAAAGAAGGGGAGATTGGGTTTTTCAACCCGGCAGCCTATAAGGCCCAGCAGTTTGCCTTTTATTTTCTCAATGATTAGTTTGGGTGACTCACACCCACCTTTTTCACTACTTCCTTCCATCTTCGTTCATATACTTTCTCTGACAGGGTTCTCTTTTCCAACCCTATCTTGCTCTTCAGGTGATATCTGAAGTAGGACAGCAATCCAGGGCCGGATATGTAGGCCCCTGTCACGATGCCTTCCATTCTCGTCCTCCATATACACTCTTTCAATACTGCTACCGTACAGAGAAAACAAGCCTCACCTTCCTTTGATAGTCCAGTTGGCGGTATCATCTTTATCATAGACTCAGCCGACAGCTGTACTCGTCCCAGATGCGACAACACGTGTTCCACGTAAATCATCAAGCCGGAGAGCTTCCGACAATGTACGAGAGCGTGCTGGACAGTTTCGCTGTCCTGCTCGCATCTTGGACATGTCGGTGGCACTGCTATACCGTGCCTGGATAACTTTTCGCGAACAGGTAGAGCATTCCTGTAACTCTGCCAAGTCAGAGATTTTTGGAAATTATCCAAGTACTCTGGCTTGAAGGTCTTACGAAACAGGTTGGCGAGTTGGTTCTCGTCGAACCCCAGAGCCCCTCCTAAGACGTCATCGTTTCCCTCCTCCACTAGCCGTCTGTAGAATACCGAGGTGGTATTCCCGCAGCCAGCCTTGCCCGTCTTGTGGATAGACCAGAGTGCCTGACGGCACTCCTTCTGCCATAAAGTCAGATTACATCTTCTAATGAGACCGGGTTTAAATCGTTCCAGCGAGGCCGGTCGCGGCAAGAACTCCTCCGCCAACGGACTCCACACCTTATCACCATCCAGGTGGCACCAGAGATGTCTCAGCCTCAACGCATGTCTGCGCATCATTAGCCAGGGCATCCCCAAACCACCCTTTAGCGGTTCCTGGCAGCATACGGAGCGCCTCACAAGTGGCTTTCCCCCCTTCCACAAAAAGCGGAAGAGGAGTCGTACCAGCTTGTTTAGCCAAAAATCGGGGCAAGGCACAACGGACAGGCGGTAGGTGATTACAGATGCTATAAACATCTGCACCACCTCCGCTCTACCCTTCAAGGACAGAGACCGCCCGGACCACTTCCGGGTTATGGCCTCCACCTTGTTTACTACCTCGCTCCAATTCTTCTCCGTCTGTGAGTCTGAACCGAACCAGACTCCAAGCAACTTAACAGGACCATCTGTCCAGTGTCCAACGACACTGGACGATAACGGCCTGTTCCTCCAGGTGCCGAGGCGCAGACCGATGGACTTGTCCTTGTTAACTTTTGCTCCTGCCACCGCTTCGGATCTTCGGAGAGCATCTTCTACTCGAGGTCGTTGTGCTTCCTCAGACACGATGAGAGTGACGTCGTCCGCATACGCAGAAGTAAACTTACCGCATCCGATCTCATTAGGGTTGCCACCCAACTTCTCCAGCCTCCGCAGCAATGGCTCCAGGGCCAAAACATACAGGACCGGAGACAAGGGGCACCCTTGACGAACAGACCGCTTGATCGAAAACGGCTCCGTTAGGTAACCGTTTATCTGGACGGTGGACTTAATGCCGCTGCACATAGCGGAGATCCACCCGCGAAAGCCCGGGCCTATCCCAGCCGCTTCGAGGACGGCCTCCAGGTACCGATGGTCGACCCTATCGAATGCTTTACTTTGGTCTAAGTGAACCACTGCCCCTCCTTTGCCGGCTAATTTCCCAACCCTGTCTAAGGTGTAGCGGAGAAGGTGAAGATTGTCCTGGATCGACCTGCCTGGGATTGCACAGGTCCGTGCCTTCCCGACAAGCTTCTCCACGACCGCCGTCAACCTTTTAGCTAACACCTTGGCCAAAATCTTTAGCTCTACGTTGAGTAGAGTTATGGGCCTATAGTTACTAATTCTATCCCCCTTGCTTGGGTCCTTCTGTATCAGCGTCACAACTCCCCGGCTTACAGAACTGGGAATTCTCCCATTCTGCTGCCAGTTTGCATAGACGCCTGCCAGAATCTCCCCAAACAAGTCCGGCATTGCTCGGTAAAACTCGTAGGGCAGACCATCCAGTCCCGGAGACTTTTCCCCAGCGCACTCGGCCAGCACCTCTCTTACCTCCGCGGGAGTGATCAGGCCTTCACAGCATTCAGCCTCGCGCGCCGAGAGTCGAGGCCCGCCAGCTAGGAAGTCCCTTAAGGGCTCCCCACGCCCAAGCGGACCGCTCTCCCCGAACACCCGAGCAAAATGCTGGTGAAGGGCCTTTTGCATCTCCTCCTGTCCATAGATCCTGCGTCCCTGCCCGTCAGTTAAAGACCCAATGCAGGACTTCTTGCCCTTCTGACTCTCCACATGGCGAGCCCATCTGGCTGCGTTGATACCTTCTCGTTTCCCAGCGCGTAACTTAGCTCTGACTCGGCATCCTTCGTGTTTGGCATTGAGGTGACGATACAAGACCGTTCTCGCCGCCGTCACTCTGGATGCGGTGCCAGATTCCATTGCCTCATCTAGACTCCTGACTAAGTCACCCTCTATTCTAGTCCTATCTAAACTTAGCTGATTGCTAAATCTAATGGACTCAAGTCGTATGGCTCTCTTGAGGGCGTGCCACCATCTATTATTAATGATGGTGCCACATAATGCCCTCTGCACTAACTCCTTAATCCGGGTACGAAAAGCTACACAAGTCAAAATAGACTTGTTCATTTTCCAATACCCGGGTCCCTGTCTATGACACTTATCTATATGCACCTCACACGTCACAAGTTTGTGATCCGAGTAAGGCACAATGCAAAAATGTGGACAGCTAAAACTATTCTTATCTCTTTCCTTAACAAATATTCTATCTATATACGATCTGCGTGAGCCGTCGTTATTACTCCACGTCCACTGTGGAACGCTCGGCTCATCCAGTCGGTAACGGTCTACTAGATTAAAGCTCTCTAGTAGACCTTTGAGGCAAGAATTTCCTTTCCTATCAGCGGAGCCTACACTATCAACTCGCGCATAGAGAATAGTGTTGAAGTCCCCTAACAATACTATGGTTTTAGACGTCAATAGAAAGTACTCCAGGTTCCGAAAAAAATCCGACCGCCCCTGTCCGTTAGGAGCATAGGCAGCTACCAGCCTGAAGGACTGCTTACTTTCATGTGTCACATCTAGGACGACCAGCCTACCTTCTGGGTCCAGAAAGACAGTACGTATCTGCAAATCCAAGTTTTTCTTGATGAGGACTGCCACGCCTGCACCTCCCCTCCGGCTCGGAGAAATAAATTTCTCGTAACCATTGAGGAGGGGCGAGAACGCTTCAGGTCCCTTCATCTTGGACTCGGTTATTACAGCCACATCTATTCTATGTGAAATGAGGTCGTGCAGAAAACAAGCCTGTTTCCATTTCGACCCCATTCCACGCACATTTAAACTACCCAACTTAATCATTGAAAAATAAAGGTAGAAAATGAGGACTTACGGTTGTGAGAGGGAGCATGGCACTTTTTGTCTGCCAACCTCCCCTCCTCCTTCCGTTTCTGCTGGGCCCTTTTTCGGGGTTGCCACCGGGCTCTGGTTTGGGGTGGCTGCCGGGCTGACAATCAATCTGCCCTCTTTTACGTCGTTGGAGACGTCAATTATTAGTTTGTTTCTAACGTGTTCCTGAAACAGTCTTTCTGCAAAGTCTTCTTCTGAGACCTTTGCATATCTGTATTGAGCGTCCTCTGTGCCGCTCTTGAAATATCTTACCCTTGGGTGGGCTTTGATATACTTCACAACTTTTTCATTTTTTGTGTTTATCGCCACTATTTTTTCGTTTTTTTTTAAACCTTTCAATGCAGGTTGAGGGGTGGGGGGCTTGAACGTTGAATGTCGTAGTCGAGGGAAGAAAACCAAATTGTTATATATGCGGGGAGAGAGGTCATATGAAGACCAAATGCCCTCTATATGAGTTCACACAGCCACAACAAGAGAAAGCACAAACAGAGGAGGAAAGAATTGTAGACCACACTGGGGAAATAAAAGAGAGACAGAAGTGTGAAACAAAGACAAAGGAGAAGAACGAAAATGGAGCTACTAACCCTAAAAAGCGAAGGAAAAATAAGTCAAAGGAACGGTCAACAGAAAACAAAAAAGAGATAAAAAAAGCCAGAAACTAATAATGTACAAGAAGAGGAGGAGAGAACGGATAAAGATGTGAAATACAAGGGGCTTTTGATAAAGTACGAGAATTGCGAGCAGATAGAGAGAAAAGTCGAGAGGTTAGAAGAAATAATAAGAGTGAAAATGCCAGAAAAATGTGCTGAAAAATGCATTTTGATACGTGAGGAAAGATGCTTCGAGTGCATAAAAGAACTTGGTGAAAATATAAAAACGAAACGGATATGGTTTGTGGAGACACCACCCCCTAGAACTGATTATTTGCAGTTGTTAAGGACGGACGTAACAATGATTAATGGAAGAAAGGTAACGCGAGTGTTTGGATTGTTTGAGTTACAAAACCCTTAAAATGTTTACATGACGTTGAACGTAAAAGTGAAAAACTGGATAAATGTAACCACCCGACTTTGGGGATCGAGTGGACATTGCGCCTCATTTTTTTCATTCTTGCATATTATCATTTTATTTTAATTACCCCGATTTTATGTTTGCGTTTTGTACTGTCTTTATGTTTTGTGATGTCTTAAAAATTCTTTGTATAGCCCTTTATGGGTAATAAAGAAATCGGTATTTCGTCTGTCTTTACGTTCTGAGTTCAAATTCCGCCGAAGTCGATTTTACCTTTTATCTTTTTGGGTTCAAAAAAATTAAGTACCAGTTGCGTACTGGAGTCGATCTAATCGACTGGCCCCCTCCCCCGAAATTTCGGGCCTTGTGCCTAGAGTAGAAAAGGTTCTTGTTTAGCATTACCTCCAGCAAGTTCCTTTCCTAACTGAATTAGGTACCGTCTTCTTTTATCCTTGAAATTTTGCAAGTGAAGCTGTTTAGCAACAATGAACTTATATCACTGCACTTATATCAATCCTGTTGTAGAATATAACCACAGGCCATCTTCGAGTTATTCTTTATCTCGGGTCTCTACTCTTCCTTTTCTTTTGTTGTAACATGTAATAACTTCAGGTTTCTTCTCAGCAGTTTTTGAATCAATTGAAGGCTGCGAGTGCCTCGTACTCATTAGTGTGACGCCATAATTTTTCTTGGGACAATAAGATAGGATCAGAGAATCCTTTTGAAATCCAAATATTGTGCTGTTCATTTGTCTTTCTTTTCCATTTGTGAAAGCACTTGGAAGTTCTACTCTGTTCTTTCTAATTGTTCCAAATAAAGTAGTTTTCATGCTGTTTTTAAAAAAAAACAATAAATGAAATGAGATTAAATGAGTTAAGTGCCAACAAGGAAAAGAGAGAGAGACACAACCAGTAGAAGCTTCTCATTTAACCTCGTTTCATTTATTTTATTTTTTTGAAGGGTTAAGAGAAGGTTTTATTGAATGTCAACTAGAATGTCTGTGTGTGTGTAAATGCGACATAATAAACACAATAATAGACAGGCCGTCATGTAAGCAAAGAGTGTGTGTATACAAACATGGATGTATGTGAGTGCGAGAGATATGGAGCATAGTGTTGTGTTGGCACTCCATCGCTTACGACGTCGAGGGTTCCAGTTGATCCGGTCAACGGAACAGCCTGCTCGTGAAATTAACGTGCAAGTGGCTGAGCACTCCACAGGCACGTGTACCCTTAACGTAGTTCTCGGGGATATTCAGCATGACACAGTGTGACAATGTTGACCCTTTGAATTACAGGCACAACAGAAACAAGAAGAAAGAGTGAGAGAAAGTTGTGGTGAAAGAGTACAGCAGGGTTCGCCACCACCCCCTGCCGGAGCCTCGTGGAGCTTTAGGTGTTTTCGCTCAATACTCACAACGCCCGGTCTGGGAATCGAAACCGCGATCCTATGACCGCGAGTCCGCTGCCCTAACCACTGGGCCATTGCGCCTCCACACAGAGCATAGAGAAGAGTCTATAAGGACGTTAGAAGAACGTCCAGGCACAAGGATGAGAAATAGCAGTTCGTATTCAAGGTACACAGTGGTAGAGGTGCTGGTCGGGGCCGCAAAGCGGAGCCAAGAAAAGATACTGTCGCCCGAGAAGTTGAGGCTACGATGCTGTGGCCGGTTACTTGGTACAGGAGGTCTCGCAGGATGTACTCGCTGTTAACCATGGTGAAGCAATTCACACAAACAGTTTGATAGAACCTGTGCGGGTGCTGTTGGTTGGCGTGTACGTAGAGACGTCGGTGTAGGATACAAGCAAGAGACGGGCACAAGCAACAGAATACAGTATCAACGCATGTGGCATTGCATAGAA
>NC_142953.1:25017448-25062448 GCF_046866305.1 Octopus bimaculoides | reverse complement strand
TATATATATATTATTTTATTTAAAAGAGTTCCAACTCTGTCTGTTTTTTATGTTTTATTTATATTCTTGTAAAATTAATGTGGGATATAGAATATGGAATATACAATATATAATATAAAAATGGATGGTACAATGAAATAAAGTATTGAATGTCTTATTGAATATATGGAATATGTCTTATTGACTATATGAAATATTGAGTGTTCAATATAAAGGATTAAATATATAAAGGCGAATACATATTTTCTATACCTTGTGGACTTTAACAGACTGTTAAAGTCTGTCATACCGGCCATGATGAAATACCACAAGGTATAGAAAATACGTATTCGCCTTTATATATTTAATCCTTTATATTGAACACTCAATATTTCATATATTCAATAAGACATATTCCATATATTCAATAAGACATATTCCATATATTCAATAAGACATTCAATACTTTATTTCATTGTACACTCCTGCGCCTATGTTTACAATTTATTTATTTATTTATCTATTTTACTGAATAGGCTTCTCCCATGATTTTAAAATGTGGAGTGCCAAAAATATTAGCCAAAATCAGTCCGTAGGTGACGGGCGGGGAATCATAAATTTTCAAAACAATTTTCAGGAAAAAACTCCCCCCCACTCCTATCATTTCTTGTAGTGAAAAAAAATTGGAAAACTCCTCGTCAGAATGGAGAAAATCCAACTTATGTGGGTGGCCAATTCTTTTTACTTCTATTGTCATATGTGAGGGTGCTGAAAAGTTCCTGACTTTGGCTAAAAGAAAATACAGGTGGACCAATTAGTTATGATTTTATTCAACCTATTCCCCTCTCAGATTCATGCAATTATTGCATCAGTCCTTCAGTTTTCTTAAGTCCTGTGAAAGAACTCGGAACGTTGGACTTCCAACCAACCCTTTCATGACACCATTAAGGCCAGGAACTTTTCAGCCCCCCCCCCTAATTATTACAATATAGAATTCAATGTTTGTTTGTTGTGGCTGTTATTGTTTATTTATGTTGTTGATATTGTTGTTAAGCTTCAGGCCAGTTCTGATTTAGTAGATAGAGGTAAAAAATATAAATAAATATGGCGTGGTAGTATTGTGAAGGAGCTTGCTTCCCAACGATGTAGTCCTTGCTTCAGTCCCACTGCATGTGTCTTCTGTTATAGCTCCGAGCCTATCAAATCCTTGCAGAGTGGAGTTTGCTTGACAGAAACTGAGAGAAGCCTGTCGTGTGTGTGTGTGTGTGTGTGTGTACATACATACATACATGCATATGTATATATGGTGATCACATGACTATCACGTATATATATATGTACATATGTATTGCAAGTCAGCAATCCAACTGACTTTTTTTTACCACTGCAGATATAAAAACAGAGGCAATGAACTTGGAATTATGTGGTTGGGAAGCCATCCCTGTGCCTATAAATATATATATATATATATATATATATATATATATATGACTATACTAACTCGCTCACATATTCACAAATTTGTGGACTCATCTTGACTCAATTGAAAAGCCTTGTAACTCTGTTAATGATCAGATTGAATTTAACAAGGAAGAACTTTAAAATGTTTCAATAACAGAAGTAACAAAGATAAGGAATGTAGGGTAAGCAACAATCCACCACAACACATCCTTATATAAATCCTTTAATTAAAACTGATTTTCTCCATAATAATTTTGTTCTGGTAGTATTATGATATAATCTGGAAGAAATTTATTTTCAAGACAAATAATACACATGCAGAAATAACAATGAATTAATTTTTATTTCTGAGCAATAATTACGTCTGTGAAGTATCAGATCACCCCATAAGTTCTGTCCAAATTTTGAATGAAGAAAACAAGTTATCAAATGTTATATTTAATTGTAATTTAATCATCAATGTACTTTCCCTGATTATCTATGACTTCCTTCCATCTATTTACAAGCTTTTTAATCCCATCAATGTAAAACTCTTTCGGTTTCAAAGCAAAGAGCTCTGAAATGTCAATTTCGACCTCCTCCTGGCTTGCGAAAGTTATATCCCCCAAATGATTCTGTAAACTACGAAACAAATGGTAGTCTGAAGGAGCAAGGTCAGGAGAATAAGGTGGATGAGCAATTTTTTCCCAACCAAGCTCTTCGATCTTCTGTGATGTGATCTTTGCAGTGTGGGGTCGCGCATTGTCCTGATGAAACATCACTCCTTTTCGATTCACCAAAGTGGGTCTTTTTTTCTTCAATGCTTGGTTCAAACACTCAAATTGCTGACAGTAGACTTGAGTATTGATTATTGCATTAGGTGGTAACAATTCAAAGTGAATTACTTCTTTGCAATCCCACCGGATAGAGAGAAGAACCTTTTTCCCATGAAGTTCCCTTCTCGGTTGTGGTTGAGCTTTTTCCCTTTTACCAAGCCAATGTTTACGACGTTTAACATTTCGATAGAAGATCCATTTTTCGTCACCAGTCACAATTCTATCCAAAAAGGGTGAAATGAGTTCATGAGAATGGAGAAAAGAGCAGATGTCAACTCGGGATTTGCGGTTGCTTTCGGACAATTCATGAGGCACCCATTTTCCAAGTTTAGGAACCTTTCCAAGTTGTTGAAGATGACGATGAACAAACAGGTGTATGGTTTGAACTAAGATTTATTGCCAATTCTTCAACTGGTAATGCAGGATTTTCTTCAAGTAATGCCTCAAGAAGCTTTTCATCAAACTCAACTGGACATCCTGTTCGATCTTCATCTTCAAGGCTGAAATCTCCACTTCTGAATTTTGCAAACCATCTTCTGCACGTTCTTTCATTCAAGCATTCTTTCGTATAAACTGAGTGTATGTTTCGATTCGCTTTGGCTGCAGAGTTTCCTTTTTTTGTACTCATAAAGCATTATGTGCCTCAAATGCTCTTTGGATACTTCCATGTTAGAAAGGGTTTTAATCAAAGAAATTTTAATTCTATTATTCTGTAAAATAATATTTGATTAATTTAAATGTACACAAATACATAAAAATAATTTTTAATTCTATTAGACATTCTAAAATACTATTAAATTTCATTCAATTTTAAAAAAGGTAAAATACACACACACACACACACACACACACACACACACACACATATATATTTATACTTTATTAAAAAGCAGCAAAAATATCACAAAAACTGTTCTTCAGAGTTTCATGTTCCTATTCATCAGACAGTTTTGTTTAGAATGGAACAAAAATAAGGTTATAAGCAAACATATACAATTAGTTTAATGGATACACATTTGAAAATGGTTTTGTTTCATTGGTCCTTTCAACTAACGGTCTTTTCAATGACCGGTTGCATACAGTGAACAAATTGTGGTATAAAATCACCTAATTATAAAATCGAAGAAAACCTTCAATAAAAAATACCTTATAAAGAAGGACAGAGTCTAAATACCCAGGGTAAATAATTATTTGTTAATTATTAATCAATTAATACATTAAAAGTTATATATGTTTAAAAAAATGTTCACGGATTACATATACATTTAGCAGTGTATGCACATACCAAACCCTCTTTAATATACATATATACACTAAAACATACAGAGGCATGTACATTAGCTACATACATATACAGACATATATAGGCAAGACATAAATATATATACAAATGCATGTATGTATATGTAAGCACACATGCATGCGCACAAAATCACCTGGCGTATGCTTATACAAGTTAATTGAAATAATGAACTTAACCAGGAAATTTATTACATGTCTAATACAATTTTTAAAAACAGATTAAATAAGGATGAGTCAGTAATAAGCAACCAGGTAAATTACTCAAATAAGTAATTCCTGCATAAACCCCCCTCCTACTTCCTACCACCCACATCTCCTCTCCTCCCACCCACCTCTCCCCTCCTGCTCCAACTCCTACTTCTCTGTACTTCTCTTCACTCCTACTCTTTCTCTCTTCCTCTCTCTCTTACTCTCTTCCTCTCTTTCTCCTCGCTTTCTCCCTCGTCCCATACCCACCTTCCCCCTCTCGTATATCCACCTTCCCCTTCCCCCTTCATCGTCAACCCTCCCTCATAAGCTCATCCCATCCCAACACACTCCTACTCTACCTTCCCACCCCACCTCATCCAATTCCTTACACTCACCCCAACCTCTGCCTACCCACATACCCCTACCTCTACCCCCACCCGCAGCCTAACCCACACTCCATGCTTTCCCCACTCTCGCCTCCCCCGCCTCCCACCTCCCAACACTCTCACATCACACCACGCTACACCATATCACACAACACATCATTTCACAACACACCACCACGCACACACTAGCACTGACCAACTCCCTTCTCCCTTCCCCATTTTTTCACACCTACATACACACATACATACGTCAAGATCACCAGCATTCTCTCTCTCACACACACACACACACAGCTTCTCATATTTGGATCACCGCTTCTTTCCCCTCTTGTTATCTCCCCTTTTTCTGAGCTCTCCTGTGTGAACTTTCTGTCCGGCAGTCACCATGATAGATCGCTGACCACAACATTCAATTTTTTTTTTCTCCATGTTTTTCTCCTTGTTTTCTCCTTATTCTTTCTGTTGAAGAGCATAGCTCGTTTTGAAACGATCACACCTGCTTTTGCCATTCCTTTAAAAGGCTAAAAATAAACTTATTGAAAAGAACTAACCAGCTATGAACCCAATTTTCTTCTTTTCTCTTTCCCATCGACACACACACGGACACACACACCAACACAAAAAAACACACACTCACACACACACACCAACACAAAAAAACACACACTCGCTCTCTCTCTCACTTTTCCTCACCCTCTCTTACTATCCTATATATCTCTCTCCACCCCTACACACTCAATAAAACTATATAAAGAGACCCTCCGCAAAGTTTTCTCAAAACAATTTGAAAATCCTGCACGACCAGGTGAAAAGTGCTTTATTTAATATGTGACATTAATAAAAATCTGTAAATGTACAAACATCCAGATTTCTGAGTACCTTAATTTTTTTCTATATAATTTCTGTACATCACCTCCAAACCTTCAAACATATATATATATATATATATATATGACAGTGTATATGTGTGTATGCATATATGTATATGTATACATATAAAAATACATATGTATGTCCTGGGTATGGCTTTATACTGCATCCGATAGTAGGGCCCTGGTTCAAGAATACCAAGATTTTGAGCTACTATTGTTCCCAGGACCAATCTGACCCCCTAGTTAGGATCCCAGCTATGGCATAACTATCATGTGAACCATTGAAAGTGAAGGACTGCTGGTGCTGGTTAGAACTTCCCTTCTAGGAGAAAACAAACTTGGATTCAAAGAAAAACAGTGCAGTTTGTTCCTGGTCATTCCAACCTTGGCTGTGCCACTGATTTTATAGCTGATTGCTCTGCAAAGTGGATTCTGTACTGTGCAACACTTTATTCACTCAGAAGAAACTCACATCCAGGAACTTCTTGGACTCACAGAACATCTGCATGGACTTTCTGTATCTGTGTAGGAGTGTATATATGTATGCATATATATTGTACCCAATATGTCATATAACATTGTATAACAAACTTTTAATTTTTTAATTTGTTTTTGGCTTTGTCTAGTAAGTGTTATTTCCTATTTGCTTCTAATCAAAGTAAATGACTACTATTCCCTTTAAACTTTGCTTCTGTGACTTGTCCTTCCCCACTCCCCCACAACATTACTGAACCTTGTGCCGAAATTAGAAAGAATTACACTGTGTAACAAAATTTTTATTTTTTTATTCTTGTCTTTGGTCAGTAAGTGTTATTTCCCATTTGCTTGTATCTAGAAATCAAATGAAATGACTACCATTCCCTTCACACTTTGCTATTGTGACCTGAACATCAATGTTTTGAAACTGACCTATTTTCCATTACATCTAAAACAGATTCAGCGCTCAGTTGCTGAAGCAGAAATATCATTATAGCAAATATTCTGCTCAATACCACAGATCTGCTTGTCAGTTGCTTGACCATAACCACTTGTGCCTTAGTGGCTGACAATATGTGCATCTCTGATGAGGAACAGGAGTAGTGGGGGAGCATCATAGCTACGTGTTGAAAGGGATTCTTTGGGGATTTGAATAAATGTAATGAAAGCAAAGTTTGAAGGAAATTTTAGCCATTTTTCAAACAGAAAATAGCAATTGGTACCGAAGGACAACAGTTGTGTTACACAGTGTAATATGTATTAAAGTTGGCACATATAAATGCATAAGAATGTGAACATATGCACAAACATTTGTGTGTTGACCTATTTATATCCAGAAGTGTATTTGTATCTCAAGTGATCACGAAAATGCAAAAGAACATTTATAGACATATTGGTTACAAAATCTGACACAAAGCCTACATTTTCAGGGAGTGGGGTAAATTGATTAGACTGACCCCACCCCTCAGTGCTATTTATTTTATTGACTCTAAGGGATGAAAGGCAAAGTTGATCTCAGTGGTTCATTTACGTATACATTGTGCCTATTTCTGTACCGTGTGAAGGCATGGCCTAGTGGCTATAGGTGTTGCATTCATGATCGTAATATCACAGTTTCAATCCCCAGACTGAGTGGTGAGTTGTGTTTTTGAGAAAAAAAGCTCCATTTCACATTGCTTCACTCCACTCAGTTGTTAATGAGTTCCAGTAATATCTGGGAAGTTCACTCTATGATGGACTGGAATCCTCTTCAAAGGGATTGAGAATGTTGTAAGATCAATCGCGTACACGCCAAGGAAACCTAGTTAAGCACTTGCCTTATGAGTGATGGGGCCATGACAGAGTCAAGTCCAATCTAGTACAGTCCTATTGTGAATATTTGTACAAATAGGCGCAGGAGTGGCTGTGTGGTAAGTAGCTTGCTTACCGACCACATGGTTCTGGGTTCAGTCCCACTGCGTGGCACCTTAGGTAAGTGTCTTCTACTATAGCCTCGGCCCGACCAAAGCCTTGTGAGTGAATTTGGTAGACGGAAACTGAAAGAAGCCCGTCGTATATATGTATATATATGTATGTGTATGCGTGTATATATATTTGTGTGTCTGTGTTCGTTCCCCCAACATCGCTTGACAACTGATGCTGGTGTGTTTACGACCCCATAACTTAGCGGTTCAGTAAAAGACACCAATAGAATAAGTACTAGGCTTCCAAAGAATAAGTCCTGGGGTCGATTTGCTTGACTAAAGGCAGTGCTCCAGCATGGCCTCAGTCAAATGACTGAAACAAGTAAAAGAGTATAGATACATATTGCCTGCACTTTACAATTTGACTTTTTATGTGTGTGCTATTACTGGCACTCTGTCAGTTACGACGACAAGTGTTCCAGTTGCTCTGATCAATCGTGAAATTAACGTCCAAATGGCAGGCTGAGTATTCCACAGACACACGTACACTTAACATGGTTCTCATGGAGATTCAGCATGACAAGGTTGGCCCCTGACTTGTTTCAGTCATTTGACTGAGGCCATGCTGGAGCACCGCCTTTAGTCAAGCAAATCGACCCCAGGACTTATTCTTTGGAAGCCTAATACTTATTCTATCGGTGTCGTTTACTGAACCGCTAATTACAGGCACAACTCATTTTTGCCAGTTGAGTGAATTGGAGCAAAAGAGAAATGAAGTTACTCAATTTCTTGTTGAACCATTTGCACAAATGATTTGTTTTATAGTGGATCAAATGTTTGCATTGCACATTAACTCACTCCCTCCATCAAATCGACATTACCTGTACAGGTGCACAAGTGTGCCACATGTCAGATGTTGAAATTATTGCAGAGCAACATGAAACGAACTTCCTGCACAAGGCTTTGATCAGCCCAGGGCTAAAGTAAGAAACACTTGCCGAAGGTGCTATGTACTGGGACTGAAACATAACCACCAGCATAGCAAGAGGTGGGGGAAGGTGGCAGTCTGCCCTGCTTGGAACTTTTATGGGGGCAGCACTATTTTTGGGTCTGCTGTAGGCAATGTGTTTTTTTATGGGAGGGGGGGGGAGGGGGGGGGGGGGCAAACCGAAGGGCCGCCCAAGCAGTACACACTCTAGCTACACTAGTGTAGATCTCCATAAGATATGTACTTATTAATATTTTGCAGAAGCTTGGTAGAGAGCGGGCAGAATTGTCAGCACACTGGTCAAAATGCTTAATGGTGTTTCATCCATCTTTATGTTCTGAGTTCAAATTCCACTGAGGTCGACTTTGCCTTTAATCTTCATTTTGGGGTTGATAGAATAAGTACCAACTGAATACCGGGGGTTGATGTACTTGATTTATACCCCTCCCACAAACTTGCTGGCCTTGTGCCAAAATTTGAAACCAATATTTCATTTTGTAAAAGGTAGCAAGCTAGCAGAATCATTAGCATGTTCTGAGTTCAAATTCTGCCTATTATCCATTCAGGGTCTATAAAATGAGTACCAGTTGATCACTGGGATCCATGTAATCGAATTACACCTTCCTGGAACTTGCTAACCATGTGCCAACATTTGAAACCAGTGTTTAGCAGAAGCAACAGAGTGACTCAAGGGCCAAAAGTTTCATGCCTTGACACAAGTTTGATAAACACTGATGCTTGAATGGTTTGGACCTTCAGTCATTGCTTCTGCTTAATTTTTTAGGAGAGTGGGTTATATATCTTTAGATATACACCTAACTCTCCTACATTAAATTGGAAGAGAACTGAACGCAGAAACTCCAAACTGATGAACAACAACAAATATTTATTGTTCGGTGGAAAAGGAAAACAGCTTCTAATTGTCCGGTTTTAGAGTAGCCTGAAATGTAGATGTACGGTTCTTCGTGCTGGTGTCGTTATAGAGACAACTTGGTTCAACCACACTCAAATGGGAGAGCTTGCTTAGACGTCTTGCTTGGTCGCTGTCTGCCTTGGTAAGAGACAGTCTAGTAGCGGGAACGCTTCGATGTTTAAACCCACGCATGCGTGGTTAAGGATTCAGCAATGGCGTCGGCCTTTTGGCGCCAATGTGACGTCACTACAATTTTAATAAAATTAGAAATATATACTCATATTTGAAGTTCTATTTTTCCTGTTTGCATCAACAAAGCTATTATATGTGTGTGCACACACGTGTGTCATCATCATCGTTTAACGTCTGTTTTCCATGCTAGCATGGGTTGGACGATTTGACTGAGGACTGGTGAAGCCAGATGGCAACACCAGGCTCCAATCTGATTTGGCAGAGTTTCTACAGCTGGATGCCCTTCCTAACGCCAACCACTCAGAGAGTGTAGTGGGTGCTTTTACGTACCACCGGCACGAAGGCCAGTCAGGAGGTACTGGCAACGGCTACACTCAAAATGGTGTATTTTACGTGCCACCTGCACAGGAGCCAGTCCAGCGGGACTGGCAACGAACTCGCTAGAATGTCTTTACACGTGCCAGGAAGGCGATGCTGGGCACAGGTGCCATCACAATTTCGCTTTCGCTTGCCCCAGTAGGTCTTCACAAGCTGAGTTTCTTGTCCAATGAAGGAGAGGACATTGGCATGGGTGCCAGTCATCAAATTTATTTCGATTTCAATTTCACTTGCCTCAACATGTCTTCGCAAGCGGAGTTTAGTGTCCAATGAAGGAAAGGTATGCATAAGTGGGCTGACTAAACCCCTGGCAGAGGCCTTGGATTTAGGTCTCACTTGGCTTGCTGGGTCTTCTCACGCACAGCACATTTCCAAAGGTCTTGGTCAGAAGTCATCGCCTCGGTGAGGCTCAATGTTCGAAGGTCGTGCCTCACCACCTCATCCCAGGTCTTCCTGGGCCTACCTCTTCCACAGGTTCCCTCAACTGCTAGTGTGTGGCACTTTTTCACACAGCTATCTTCATCCATTCTCGCCACATGACCATACCAGCGCAATCGTCTCTCTTGCACACCACAACTGATGCTTCTTAGGTTCAACTTTTCTCTCAAGGTACTTACACTCTGTCTAGAGTGTGTGTGTGTGTTAACTGATAACATAAACAACAGCATGCGATGCACTATAGAATACAGTCAAAAACAAATCCTTTTTGGACATCCTACTCATAAAAGGAGGAACTAACATTAAAACTTACATCTACTTTAACTGGTACTTAATTTATTGACCCTGAAAGGATGAAAGGTTAAATCTACCTCGGCAGAATCTTCTGCTAAAATATTGATTTAAAAAAATGTACCTATACTCATGTTTTAAGTTCTATTTTTCACAGATCCATCACCAAACCTGTATGTATATATATATATATATATAATATGATATAATATGTGTGTGTGTGTGTGTTTGTATGATAAAGAGAGCCCAGTTGTTTTAAATGTTTATCAGAAATTAGCTTGTGTGGGGTGAGGTGGGGAGGGTTAGCTGTTATAGATAGCAGATACAATAAGAAGGTGGGTGGGGGTGGAGTGGGATAAAAAGAAGAAAAGAAAATATGTCCCTTCCTCCCACCATGACTATGATGACGGTGACAGTGATGACGACAACCACCGCCATGAATACGTTATCGCTGAAATGAATTAGTGACTCGAGTGAGGTGGAACAGTGACAAACTAGGACTTTAACCCAAGGTGGAATATTCGCTTCGTCCTTTGCTCTAAATATTTGCTAACAGGATGGACAAGCATCATCATCATGATTTGATTTGGGAGGGATTTAACTGTTATTTTTTGCAGGTCAATGACCACATAGAAGTTACCCTCAGATCTTATTTCATTCTTGCTATCTTAACCAGTTTGCCTTCTTCCTTCCCTTCCTCCTCCTCCTCCTCCTCATCATCATCATCCTTATTTAATGTCTAATGCTGGCATGGAACATAGACAAGATCTGATGGTCCCACTCAAGGACTGCTTGATGTCCACTATCTACTTTGGGATCTTTTTTAAAACGGGGGCCACATTTTTCATTAACGAAACACTTTGAAACTTGGAACACTGGTAGAATGTGTCATATAAAACATCTTTTTCTCTTAGTCTTCTTAAAAAAAAAAGAAATTCCTAAGTTTTTCCATGTTAAAATTGTCGTATTTCTGTAATTTCAACCAATCACTGATGTCCATTCAGCCGATATACATTAAGTGCAGACTACATAAACAAACGATTCTGAAACAATTCTATCGGTGATAGGGTTAGGGTTAGGGTTAGGGTTATGGTTAGGGTAAAACAGCAAATTTAAAAAGAAAAAAGCAAAACGAAGCTATGGAAATTAAATACGCTTTACACCGCTTAATCAGCCAAAGGAGTAAATATAAACAACTGAATACTTGTCAGTGATTGGTTAAAATTATCGAAATAAGACAATTTTTTACATGAAATAAATTCGAATACAAAAATATTTTTCTGTTCTATAACACAAAATAGATAAGTATACGAAGTTTGAAAGTCTTTCGGTACCAAAAACACTACGTAAAACATTAATGAAAAATGTGGCCCCCGTTTTAAAAAAGATCCCTACTTTGGAATGGTTTCTACAGCTGGATGCCCTTCCTAACGCCAACCACTTTACTGCCTGTTAAGTGAGTTTTATGTTCAAAGTGACCAGATCTGGCCTCTCACACCTACCCTATAATGTCATTTTAATGATAAACTGTCACATCATTGAAATCTCATAGTTGCTTATATAATGCATGATTAATTCAAAACAATTTGAATAAATTTGCATTACATTCGACAGAGTAGTCTAGATGCGATTGGGTTACAGATGCTAGCCTGTGCTTTACTATATATTCTCTTTGCAGAAGGAGCCTCTGGGAAATTTTCCCAATGTCATTACAGCTTATCTATGTAGGATATAAATACCATCTGGGTTAATTGAATTCACTGACCTTTTCAGTTCCATCAAAACAAAATGCAGTGTCATTGTTTTGCATTGCCATAGAGGTTGGTACAGGGATTGGAAGGAGAGAGAAAGAATGAAAGAAAGGAAGCTGTAGGAGTAGAAGAGATGTGTGTGAAGCTTGGTTGAAGTGATATGCAAAGTTTGTAACAAAAGACAAGTGATGACTAACAAAACGAGGTCCCTGAATATCACCCCTTAACCGGTGAGAAATACCAGCCAAACCACAATTGAAATATATACTCCATTATTTTAGACAAGATGAAATATATTAGGTACACTATATAACGTATGTATATGCATATTTATGCTGACTATATGTGTGTGTGAACGTCTGTGTGTGTGTGTCTGTGTGTTTTGCGGATTTTATTGAGATCTGCGTTATTATTTAGATTCACAAATGCAAAAGCATGTCTGGTCATTTGGGATGAAAGACACTGTGTGGTAAGGTAGCCATGGCTTCTAAATATAACCTATTGCCAACATATACACCCCAGCACACACACACACACACACACATGCACAATTACACACACACACATACACATGCATACATACATACACACACACATGTAATTAGTTTTCCTGTACAAACAAGAAATAAAACTATTCAATACAAATCAGTAGTCTACTACTACTACTACCACTACAATAACTACTACTGCTGCTGCTGCTACCACTACTACTACTACTACTACTACTACTGCTGCTGCTGCTGCTGCACCTGCAGATCACATGGTGATCTCATATCAAGATAAACAGTGCATGACCTCGCAGGTGGGGCCAAGTTAGAATATTCTTCAGGTCGAGTAGCCCATCCCGCTCAAAAGGTCCCTGAATAAGGTTTGTTTAAGGATGTCGAGCAAAACACCCATGTTTCCAAAGGTGAATTATTCAAACCCCAAAGAATTCCTCTCAACACATGGCTATGATGCTCCCCCACTACTTCTGCTCATGATCAGAGATGCACATATCGTCAGCCACCAAGGGACATGCTCAACTGGTTAAGGTCAAACAACTGACAAGCAAATCTGTGCTATTGAGCAGAATATTTGGTGTAGCCCATCTTTTTATACCAGGACAAAACAATGTCATGAGGGCCTCTGCCTTTATTATTATTATTATTATTATTATTATTGTTCACTAGTTTTATTTTTATAACGTGCTTTCACTTCACTACCGAGCGCAGCTCTGTGTGCCTTGGGTATGTGCTGTGGTTTGCTGTGATGCTCTTATGGTTACTGTATTGAAAGTGTTTTGCGTAGGATGTGTGCAGTGCCCAGTAGTGCAATTTTCTGTATGTTATATATATTTGTAAGTCCTGGTGTTTTTGTTATGTATTTGTCTGAATATTTTTTTATTATACCTAAGGCACCTACTATGATAGGAATCGTTTCTGTTTTTAGATTCCACATTCGAGTTACCTCTATTTTCAGGTCTTTGTATTTTGTTATTATTATTATTATTATTATTATTATTATTATTATTAGGAGTGTCTGTGTGGGAAGTAGCTTGCTTACCAACCATATGGTTCTGGGTTCAGTCCCACTGCGTGGCACCTTGTGCAAGTGTCTTCTACTATAGCCTCGGGCCGACCAAAGCCTTGTGAGTGGATTTGGTAGACGGAAACTGAAAGAAGCCCGTCGTATATATGTATGTGTGTGTATATGTTTGTGTTTGTGTCTGTGTTTGTCCCCCCCCCCCCAACATCGCTTGACAACCAATGCTGGTGTGTTTACTTCCCCGTAACTTAGCGGTTCGGCAAAAGAGACTGATAGAATTAGTACTAGGCTTACAAAGAATAAGTCCTGGGGTCGATTTGCTCGACTAAAGTCGGTGCTCCAGCATGGCCGCAGTCAAATGACTGAAACAAGTAGAAGAGTAAAGAGTATTATTATTCAAGGCGGTGAGCTGGCAGAATTGTTAGTATGCTGGATGAAATGCTTAGCGGGACTTCGTTACACTGTGAGTTCAAATTTCGCTGAGGTCAACTTTGCCTTTCATCCTTTTAGGGTCAATAAAATAAGTATCAGTTGAGCACTGGGGTCGATGTAATTGACTCGTCCCTACTTTCCCCAAGCTGCCCTTGTGGCAGAAATTTGAAATAATAATAATAATTATTATTATTAAGGTGACAAACTGGCAGAACCATTAGACTGTCAGCCAAAATGCCTAACAGCATTTCTTTCATCCCAGTATATTCTGAGTTAAAATTATTTTGAGGTCAGCTTTGCATTTCATCGTTTGAGGTTGATAAAATAATTACTGAACCTTGTGCCGAAATTAGAAAGAATTACACTGTGTAACAAAATTTTAATTTTTTTATTCTTGTCTTTGGTCAGTAAGCGTTATTTCCCATTTGCTTGTATCTAGAAATCAAAGGAAATGACTACTGTCCCCTTCAAGATTTGCTTTTCTGACCTGGACGTCAATGTTTTGAAATTGACCTATTTTCCATTACATTTTAGACAGATTCAGTGCCGAACTGCTGAAGCAGAAATATCATTATAGCAAATGTTCTGCTCAATACCACAGATCTGCTTGTCAGTTGCTTAACCATAACCACTTGAGTATGTCCCTTAGTGGCTTGACAATATGTGCATCTTTGATGAGGAACAGGAGTAGTGGGGGAGCATCATAGCCATGTGTTGAGAGTGATTCTTTGAAGTTTGAATATATGTAACAAAAGCAAAGTTTGAAGGAAATTTTAGCCATTTGTCATACTTTCTAGGAATAAACAAATATGTGATCATGAAATTGAACAGTAAAAGCCAGATGTAGTGGTTGTGAATAAAGAGGAAAAACATCTTGTTAACCCTCTTTCACACAGATTTAGTACTGACAGTCTGTGCTATGTACTGGTATTTGGCCATTCAGTAACTCTCTCTTTTTACTCCCTTTTACTTGTTTCAGTCATCTGACTGCAGCCATGCTGGAGCACCGCCTTTAGTCGAGCAAATCTACCCCAGGACTTATTCTTTGTAAGCCTAGTACTAATTCTATCGGTCTCTTGTTCTGAACCGCTAAGTTACGAGGACGTAAACAAACCACCATCGGTTGTCAAGTGATGCTGGGGGGACAAACACAGACACACAAACATATACACACACACACACACACACACACACACACACACACACACACATACATATATATATATATATATATAAGAATTTAAGGAATGGAGAAAACGCATGTTATATTCATTAAGATAGAAGAAATACATATAATTATATATATACATATATATATATATATATATATATATATATACATGTACATATATATGACGGGCTTCTTTCAGTTTCCATCTACCAAATCCACTCACAAGACTTTGGTTGGCCCGAGGCTATAGTAGAAGACACTTGCTCAAGGTGCCACACAGTGGGACTGAACCCGGAACCATGTGGTTGGTAAGCAAGCTACTTACCACACAGCCACTCAAAGAATTTTATGGTGTATTTTTTCCGATTCTTCTCAGTGTGGTATATTTGACAACATGGTGCCGCACAGAGCAAGACATTGCACTGCTCACATACGCAGTGTTTCAATGCAGTCAGTACTGCTTCCTGTCTGCAAGGAGTCAACCCTTGCAGACAAATTCTTCTGTCAAATGTAATACTTATTTATTCACATTGTTTTGAATTAATCATGCCTTAATCTCATAACTTCAAGATTTCAATGGCATGATTGTTGTGAGAAACCTGATTTGGCCAGTTTGGACATAAAGCAAGTAGAATATTTCAGCTGGGTATTACTGGTTTAAATGTGGAGGCGCAATGGCCCAGTGGTTAGGGCAGCGGACTCGCAGTCATAGGATCGCGGTTTCGATTCCCAGACCAGGCGTTGTGAGTGTTTAAAGTGGAGGCGCAATGGCCCAGTGGTTAGGGCAGCGGACTTGTGGTCATAGGATCATGGTTTCGATTCCCAGACCGGGCGTTGTGAGTGTTTATTGAGCGAAAACACCTAAAGCTCCACGAGGCTCCGGCAGGGGATGGTGGCGAACCCTGCTGTACTCTTCCACCACAACTTTCTCTCACTCTTTCTTCCTGTTTCTGTTGTACCTGTGTCATGCTGAATATCCCTGAGAACTACGTTAAGGGTACACGTGTCTGTGGAGTGCTCAGCCACTTGCACGTTAATTTCACGAGCAGGCTGTTCCGTTGATCGGATCAACTGGAACCCTCGACGTTGTAAGCGACGGAGTGCCAACTACAACAACAACTGGTTTAAATGCGAAAGGGTTAATCATAGATAATGTATGTCCAGATGATGGCAGAGTATCAGAAGGAGAAGAAGAGAAGCAAATTAGGCATAATGGTTTGAATTAAGAGATAAAAAAACTATGGGTATCGAAGAAGGCTGGTGTTGTCTCTGTTGTTGTTGTTGTTTGAGCTGTGGGAACTATAAGGACCAAGCTTACAAATAGGATTGAAAAAGATAAGGGAACATGTGGAGATAGAGCATCTACAGAAAACAATGTTGCTTGAAATTGAATAAATCCCCTGCAGAGTCTTTGAAGTCTGAATGAAGAGCGTTACCTCAGTCACATAGTTGTTACATTCTGCTGTGAAGTTGCTGTGTTAAAGAAGACAATACTAAATGTGTGTGTGTGTGTGTGTGTGTGTGTGTGTGCCTCTTATATTAAACAAAGTGTTTTTTTTAATCTTTTAAACTTTCTATCACAATTCTTTCCTAGATTCAAAAAATGGCCCTATAACTATCTGAAACAATTTGGATATCCAGGACCGAAACCTTCCTTTCCTTGGGGCAGCTTGAAAGAAGTTCGAAGCAAGGTCAGTATATTTGCATATCCTGTCAATATTGCCCTTCAATATAGTTGTTGTTGTTGCTGCTGCTGCTACTGTTGCTTGTTTTGCCGCATGTCTTCTATGTTTGAGATCTACTGTCAAAAGCATTCTTGCCATGGCATAGGCATGGCTGTGTGGTAAGAAGTTTGCTTCCCATCTACATTGTTCCAGGTTCAGTCCCACTGTGCAACACCTTGAGAAAGTGTCTTCTATAATAAGTTCAAAGCCTTGTGAGTGAATTTGGTAGAAGGAATCTGAAAGTAGCCCCCTTGTGTGTGTGTGTGTGTGTCTTTGAGAAAGTGTTGGTCCCCACCACCACTTGACAAACAGTTATGGTATGTTTATGTCCCTTTAACCTAGCAGTTCGGCAAAACAGACTGATAAAATAAGTACCTGGCTTTACAAAAAAATAAGTACTGGGGGTCAATAAGTTCAACTAAAATTCTTTGAGGCAGTACTCCAGCATAGCCACAGTCTAGTGACTGAAACAGATAAAAGACAAAAGATGACCCAATCACACCAGATCGCTGTGGAAGAATCTCACAGTAAAGTACCAGATCACAATAGAATGTACCATATTACCAGGTAAGCTTCCAGGTCTCACAACAAGGTACCATGTGGAAGGTACTATATTATATAAGAAGCTACCAGATCTCACATAAAGGTACCGTATTACAATCAAAGGCTATAGTTTTCAATAAATTTCTTGATCTTGGTGGAAGTGAGTGCTTTGTCATTTTGTGGACCACAAGCATAAGATAACGATTATGAAATAAAGAACAAAAACAATGCAAAACGTGTAGATTTGAATGGGAGCCTCGGCACAAATGGAATTGTGTTCACTTTATCAACAAAAACAACAACAGGAATAATAAAGGTAAAAGCCCTATCAGGTAGTATCATCTGTTTTCATTAAATAATCTTTTATGACTGTCACAAAAACAACAGGAAAGAACCCCAAAAACCTAGGTTATCTTATGGTGGTGGTGGGAGTGGCGGTGATGGTGTGTTCTTGGGAAAGGCTTTTAGACAGTAAGGTATACATACACACACACACACACACACACACATATATATACACACATATATGCATATATATACATATATATATACATATATTTTATTATATGTATTTATTTTCACCTAATTAATAAATAACTCGGACAAAATAACTTGGTTAATAGATACCAGGGTAGCAAAGATCACAAAATAACTGTGGTGTAACTCCTGTTTATTAGGTAGAAACTACTTGATATTTTGGGTACTTGAGTATATATAAATTTAATGAAGGGAGTAAAACGCATATGTTAACTGCATACTTTTATTTCCAACATATGTTTCGAAGAATTACAATTTATACGATCCATAGGAATCGGCGATGTTAAAAATGTAATCTTCTCTTCAGGGAAATGCATGGAAACCAGCTTAAACGTAAGACATTTTAACCGAATATTTTCAAATAAATTACGTTATAACCTTCTCCAACTATAGTTCTCATATTCGGTTAAAATGTCTTACGTTTAAGCTAGTTCCAATGCATTTCCCTGAAGAGAAGATTACATTTTTAACATCGCCGATTTCTATGGAAGTTATAATTTGTAATCTTTGAAACATATGTTGGAAATAAAAGTATGCAGTTAACATATGCGTTTTACTCCATTCATTAAATTTATATATATACATATATATATATATATATATATAAGTTCAAAAAAACACACAAAACAATAACAACAAAGTGAGGACGTGATACGGATAGTGTTATTGGACACTCGGGAAAGGAAGGAGAGAGAGTATGATGTTTCGGGCGGAGCCCTTCGTCGGAAAGACAGAAAGTTCGGAGAATATATATATATATATATATATATATATATATATATATATATATATATATATATATATATATATATATATATATATATATATATATATATATATATATACATATATATATACATATATATATGTATATACATATGTATATATACATATTCTGTTGTGTCTGGGGAGAATCATTTTCTTATCATGCCTTAAAATTTAACACACTCACCGTTAAAATTTCCACTTATTATTTTTATTTTCATAAAATTTTCGTTGTGTCTTGCAGCCTTTTCAATAGTCAAGACTCTTCCCAGACACAACAGAATATGCTTCAACACACGAAAACATATAAAAAAATCTTGCAAACCAAATCCAAAAACGAAATATATATATATATATATATATATACATATATATATATATATATATATATATATATATATATAAACAAACAGGAAACAACTTCTGTCTCATTCCAGGGAGAAAAATTAGAGGTAGTCGATAGCTTCCGCTATCTGGGTGACCAAGTTAGTAGTGGAGGTGGGTGCGCTGAAAGTGTAGCTGCTAGAATAAGAATAGCCTGGGCAAAGTTTAGAGAGCTCTTACCTTTGCTGGCGACAAAGGGACTCTCACTCAGAGTAAAAGGCAGACTGTATGACGCATGTGTACGAACAGCCATGCTACATGGCAGTGAAACATGGGCTGTGACTGCTGAGGACATGCGTAAGCTCGCAAGGAATGAAGCCAGTATGCTCCGCTGGATGTGTAATGTCAATGTGCATACCCGTCAGAGTGTAAGTATCTTGAGAGAAAAGCTGAACATAAGAAGCATCAGTTGTGGTGTGCAAGAGAGACGATTGCGCTGGTTTGGACATGTGGTGAGAATGAATGAGGATAGCTGCGTGAAAAAGTGCCACACCCTAACAGTTGAGGGAACCCGTGGAAGAGGTAGGCCCAGGAAGACCTGGGCTGAGGTGGTGAGGCAAGACCTTCGAACATTGGGCCTCACCGAGGCGATGACTACTGACCGAGACCTTTGGAAATGTGCTGTGCGTGAGAAGACCCGGCAAGCCAAGTAAGATCGTTGCCAGTGCCCC
Organism: Octopus bimaculoides; assembly: GCF_046866305.1. NCBI lineage: Eukaryota > Metazoa > Mollusca > Cephalopoda > Octopoda > Octopodidae > Octopus > Octopus bimaculoides. The sequence goes on along the minus strand of NC_142953.1, from coordinate 25,042,859 downwards.
TGGACTGGCTCTTGTGCGGGTGGCACATAAGATGTACCATCTTGAGCATGACCGTTGCCAGTACCCCCTGACTGGCCTTTGTAGGGTTTTCGAGCGAGATCGTTGCCAGTGCCCCTGGACTGGCTCTTGTGTGGGTGGCACATAAAAGACACCATTTCGAGCGTGGCCGTTTTCGTGCGGGTGACACGTAAAAGCACCCACTACACACTCTGAGTGGTTGGCGTTAGGAAGGGCATCCAGCTGTAGAAACTCTGCCAAATTAGATTGGAGCCTGGTGTTGCCATCCGGTTTCACCAGTCCTCAATCAAATCGTCCAATCCATGCTAGCATGGAAAGCGGACGTTAAACGATGATGATGATGATGATATATATATATATAAATACATATATATATATATACAAGTGTATATATATATATATATACATATATATATATATACAAGTGTATATATATATATATATATATATATATATATATATACATATATATATACACACACACACACACACACATATATATACATATATATATGTACATATATATATATATATATATACAAGTGTATATATATACATATATATACATACACACACACACACACACACACACACACACACACGGAAAAATACCTAGCCAAAGATAAACCTCTGTACCTGGCTTTCGTTGACATGGAGAAAGCCTTTGACAGGGTACCCCCCCCCCCGATCCCTTATCTGGTGGTCAATGAGGAAACTAGGGATAGAAGAATGGCTACTGACCTCAGCGAAATTTGAACGTGAAGACAGATGAAATACTGCTAATTATTTCGTCCAGCATGCTAACGATTCTGCCAGCTTGCCATCTTAATAATAATAATAATGATAATAATAATGATAATAATAATAATAATAATAATAATAATAGTAATAATAATAATGTAATTTTATAATAAAATGTCATATGTTTTGGTGAGTGAATTTTGGCTCACTCTGTACATACAACAAATACACTCACGTACAGTATATATACACACACACACATATATAAATTACATTTTTTTTTTTTTTTTTCAGGGAAAATTTGCGATTGATGCAGAATGGATGAATAAATATGGCGATGTTGTGGGGTAAGAATTTATTTTGTTTAAATTCATTTACCTTTTATCTGCTTTTTAAAAAAATTTTTTAAGTCTTTTACTTGTTTGGCAAAAGATATTGATAGAAGAAATACTGGAGTTAAAAAGAAGCCCTGGGTTTGATTTGGAACTGAAATCCCATGGTTGGGACATGACCACAGCTATGCTTGCTCCTCAACCATTCCTATGCTTCTACCATTCCTGTGACTCTAACACTCCTGTGTTTCTGCCATTCCTGGGTCTCTACCAATTCAAATTTTCTACCATTTCTGCTCACCTACCATTCCTGCACTTCGACCATTCTTGCTATTCAACCATTCCAACTTTTCTACCATTTCTGTGCCTGTACCATTCTTTCATGGAGGCGCAATAGCCCAGTCGTTAGGGCAGCGGACTCGCGGTCATAGGATCGCGGTTTCGATTCCCAGACCGGGCGTTGTGAGTGTTTATTCAGCGAAAACACCTAAAAGCTCCACGAGGCTCCGGCAGGGGATGGTGGTGAACCCTGCTGTACTCTTCCACCACAACTTTCTCTCACTCCTACTTCCTGTTTCAGTTGTGCCTGTAATTCAAAGGGTCAGCCTTGTCACACTGTGTCATGCTGAATATCCCCCAAGAACTACGTTAAAGGTACATGTGTCTGTGGAGTGCTCAGCCACTTGCACGTTAATTTCACGAGCAGGCTGTTCCGCTGAATGGATCAACTGGAACCATTGACGTCGTAAGCGACTGAGTGCCAACACACACACCATTCTTTCAACTCTACCATTCCTAAATGTCTACCGGCTCTTCTAGCAGTGCTGTTCCTCTACCATTCCTTCAAACATTAGTAAAATATTCCATCTTGTTAGCATTGACAAATGATATTGTGGAGATGAATACAAGAGTTTAAAACAATGTATAATAATTAATTAGTGACGTAGCATAATTACTAACAGGATTCATTGGATTGTACTAAAACATGGTCCGTGACTTATTAACTGGACTAGTTTCACAAAGGTTGTGTCTCACCACAGAGCTGGTTTTTGTATTCCTGATTCAATGTGATGTTTATGATGTCTGATATTTATTGTGTTAAAATCTTAATGGCTCAGTATAATTCTCCTCTGAACCGCACTGGAAAGCAGACAAAACAATAACGTGATGATGTTGCTGACATTAATGTTGTTGATGATGGTGATGATGATTGTACAGAAATATGTGGACAAAGGGTAAAGTATACAAAGCAAATAGTTTGTGAATGGACTAAATGGGTCACATTTTGTTTACTTGAAACCAGATAACGTATCTGTTGGGGCTGGGGAAGTTCTTTTACATTTACTGAAGCGAAAAGAGAATAATAGACTCAATCACATGCACATGCGCGCGTGCACACATGTGTGTAAATTCTCCACAGTGTAACAGTGTATGTGTGGAGACGCAATGGCCCAGTGGTTAGGGCAGTGGACTCGCGGTCATAGGATTGTGGTTTCGATTCTCAGACCAGGTGTTGTGAGTGTTTATTGAGCGAAAACGCCTAAAGCTCCACGAGGCTCCGGCAGAGGATGTTGGCGAACCCTGCTGTACTCTTTCACCACAACTTTCTCTCACTCTTACTTCCTGTTTCTGTTGTGTCTGTAATTCAAAGGGCCAGCCTTGTCACATTGTGTCACGCTGAATATCCCCGAGAACTACGTTAAGGGTACACGTGTCTGTGGAGTGCTCAGCCACTTGCACATTAATTTCACGAGCAGGCTGTTCCGTTGATCGGATCAACTGGAACCCTCGACGTCGTAAGCAACGGAGTGCCAACAACAACAACAACAACAATGTATCTATGTGGGGTGGATGGGATAATGTTAAGACAAGGGGACACAAACATAAACACACATACAGACATATATACATACATACAGATAAATGCAGTTAGGTTTGACATACACACACACATACACACACACACACACACACACATATATATATATATGTATGTATATATATTTACATGGAACACAATAAATACAGAATAAAATCTAAAGAAATTATGTAATGGCTTAACTTGACAGCTGTTTCAGGAAGCCAAGGGTTGTGCAATAATCATAATTTACAGGTGCTATAAGCAAAATGACATGGGTATGCGACTGGATGCATCAAAATACTACAGTAAATCTGCTTCCCCTCTTCAAAGAAAGATTTGCTATTTGAATACATACATGAAGACACACACACACCTATATATATATATATATATATGTATATAAATAAATTGTAAATGCAAAAATAAAAACAAAAACATGAAGGATTCTGCGGTACATGTGTTTCAAGCTTTATAGTTTTATAGTTGTTACATCAGTGTATAATTGACAATATAAAGCTATCTTCAGCCGCAAATGTATGTATTCTCTCCCAAGAATTATATCACATAGGCGTTAAAGGAGGAAGAAAGATGAGATATAAGAGGTGAGGTTCCGTTTGGTATTTTGCATTGTACCATACCTTGTAGAATTCTTAATTTGATATATTTATACATAATTTTCTCGGTACTCCGGAATCCGTCCATACCTTGCCACAATTCAGTGTGTAGTGTTAAGTTGGTGGTTAAAAACAATACAATAAAAAAACATAACAAAAATGAAATAATAATATAAAATAAAATAGGAATATAAAATACTAAGAAGAAAAAATAATACAGATATTCATACAAAAATAAAAATAAAATAAAGTAAAACATAAAAGGAGTCAAATCGGTGGGGTGGGTAATCTAAGAAACAATTATATATATGTATATATATATGTAATAATACAAAGAATATATATACATGTATACACACATATATGTACATACTTACATCTACATGTGTATATATATGCATATCAGGGTACAGGACGTTAGAACAATGAACTACAGACAAAGGAACGAACACATAGGAAAACAGAAAGCCACTTGGAATATCCCTTCATCAGCTGTCTCTATTCCAACTAGACGTTTTGAAGATAAGACGTACTCTAGAATAGTCTCTTCCTGAGTAGTGGATCAACCCACTACACAGAGGATTCCAAGGTGGCAAACACAAACCAAGACAGGAAAAATTGGAATGTGAAAACAACATTCAAAAGCCGTACGGCCAAACGCGAATCTGAGGTAGAACGCTAGTAGTTCGCCTTGCCTTCACAGCGGCTGGAGTGAAAAGAAAGTTGACCACAGGTCACACAAGAGCAGAGAGGATGGTGGAAGGAGGAAGTGGAACAAGGATGAAGGGACAGAAGGGTATATATATATATATATATATATATATATAAATAAAACAAATAATAAATGAGTATATGCATATATACGTACAGGTGTGTGCATACCTACGTCTACCTGTATATATAGGTGCATATCTGGGTACAGGACATTGCAAACAAAACGTAGACAAGAAATAATAATAACCAGAGTACAGAAAACACACAAGCCACATAGAGAACATTTTCCTTCATCAGTTACCCCCGTTTTAACACCGGCGTTTCGAAGAGTTGGGCAGGACGCATCGTTAAAACGGCTCTTCCCATGGACCGCAAATTAAATTTGTATACACAAATTAAACCTGTGCCATGGAGGAATGTAGTGGCGGACAAAAAACAGGACAGGAAAACAAACGGAAAAGAAAACAAGACAGGAAAACAAACAGAAAAGGCCATGTGGCCAGACGTGAAAAATTATGTGTATATGAACATTGTGAGGCACGAACTTGAAAGTGGGGGCGAAGTAAGTTCGCGTGTTTGCTTGGTGATATCCAAGGAGGAAAAGGATTATTGACCGGAAGCATGTGACCATGCAGGGGTAAGGGAGAGAGAGAGAGAGAGAGTGGTAGAGGGAGAAACAAAGGGAGGAAGTAGAAGAATAGGTGAGCAACGAGAGAAAGAGAGGAATATAGTAGTAACAGAAGGAAGTACGAGGGGGGAAGAGAGAGATATAGTAGTAACAGAAGGAAGAATGAGAGGGGTAAAGAGAGATAGTAGTAACAGAGGAAGAACGAGAGGGGGAAAAAGTGATAGAGAAAGAGATAGAGTAGCGTCAGAAAATATAAAGTTGAAATTACTTACAACAGTGGTGACGCTGGCGTTCGGTCATGTAAAAACAAATAATAAATGAGTATATGCATATATACGTTCTCTATGTGGCTTGTGCGTTTTCTGTGCTCTGGTTATTATTATTTCTTGTCTACGTTTTGTTTGCAATGTCCTGTACCCAGATATGCACCTATATATACAGGTAGACGTAGGTATGCACACACCTGTACGTATATATGCATATACTCATTTATTATTTGTTTTTACATGACCGAACGCCAGCGTCACCACTGTTGTATATATATATATATATATAATAGAAATATTAATATAATAGAAATATTAATACGGCAGCGGTACTGGATATTAATAGTTATCGCCAAGCCAACATGGCAGTCCCAAAAATAGGACGAATGCTGCCATTATCATGGACACAGATTCGTGTGTCACATAGCTAGCTAGAAGCAATGGTCTCTTGGAGGTAATCAACGGCAGCATTCGTTCTATTTTTGGGACTGACATGTTGGTTTGGCAATAACTATTAATATAGATATATGCATGTATGTGTATTTGTATGTGTATGTTTGTATATGTATGTAATGTATGTACATATGTGTGTGTGTATATATATATATGTATGTATGTATATATATATATATGTATGTGTGTGTGTATATATATGTATGTGTGAGTGTGTGTGTGTGTGTGTGTGTGTGTGTGTATATATATATATATATATATATATGTAATGGACTTCTTTCAGTTTCCACTTACCAAATTCACTCACAAGTCTTTGAGTGGCCCAGAGCTATAGAGGAACACTTTTGTCCAGGGTGCTGCATTGTGGGACTGAACCCAGAACTTTGTATCTCCATCTATCTTTTGCTTGTTTCAGTCATTTATCTGTGGCCAAGCTGTGGCAATGCCTTGAAAGGTTTAGTTGAATAAATTGACTCTGGTACTTTTTTTAGCATTTGGTATTTATTCTGTCAGTCCTCTTTTGCCAAACTGCTTAGTTATATATTTTTTCCGTTTTTAGCTTTTATCTTGGAAGACAGCCAGCACTGCTGATTGGAGATCCAGAGATGTTGGAACAAATAATGGTGAAACAGTTCCATAACTTCACAAACCGATATGTAAGTTAGTTTATTATTTCAAACATTAACTCTTTAGCTGTCAGATTTCTTTGTCAAATTTATTGCATATTTATTCACCTTGTAGCTTCAAGATACCAATGATGTGTTTGTATATTTTTAGAATTACATTGTGGGGTAGCTGTGAGAGATTGAATCTTGTGAGTTTTAACATAAAACAAGGAGAATATTTGGGCTGGATAGGGTAAAGACCCACTCCGGGGTCTAGACAGTTCCTCTCTGAGGCACAAGTCGAGGTGAGGTTTTTTATGGAAGCCCAGCAGTCGTCCATGCATACCAGCCTCCCCTCTTAATACTATTATATGTATGTAGAGTAAAGGTAAAGACCCCCACTTGGGTCATGAATGACCATGAGATTGCACCTAGAAAGTCCCCCCTCTGAGACACAAGTCTGGGCAAGCTTGTTTATGGAAGACCAGCAGTCGCCCACGCATATCAACCTCTCTTCTCCATGCCACCAGTGTTACCCACGAGAAAGGCAAAGGGGCCGACACAGCCTGGCACCAGTGACGTCGCAGCTCATTTCTACAGCTGAGTGAACTGGAGCAATATCGAATATAGTATCCTGCTCAAGAACACAACACACTGGAATTGAACTCACTACCTCATGATTGTGAGTCTAACGCTCTAACCACTGAGCCATGGACCTTCACAGGATATGACTTGCTTAAATACTAAAGGGTTAAGGTGGTGAGCTAGCAGGATTGTTAACATGTCAGACAAATGCTTAACAGCATTTTTCCAGCTCATCATTTCAAGTATTTTGCTCAAAAACTCAACACATCACCTGGTCCAAAAACCATAATTTTATGATCATGAGTGAAACACACAAACCACTGAACCACGGACTTCCACACGCACTCACACACACTCACACTTTCTCTCTCTCTCTCCCTCTCTCTCACACACTCACACATATATTGCTACACAGATATTTGTGAAATACCTCCAAGACCCATAAACCAGATGTGGTGGTTGGTTTGGGGCCTCCATTTACAAAGAATCCAAGCTCTACTTTTCTATTCAATCCTGTCTGATGATTGTAAATTTACCTCTCCAAAACTTGATGGTTCTACTGTATGAAACCATCAGGTAAGATAAATCCAGTCACTAAATGTGGATGAAACCTGTGGAAGACTAAAATCCAGGAAGATGTGGGAGAATATGGTGAAAAATGACCTTCAGATGTTGAGATGCACAGAGAAGATGACAAAGGCCTGAGATGGTTGGCTATTTGCTGTGCTTGAGAAAACTCATTCATCTAAGTAAAAACAAGGCCCTTAAGGTATCTTATGTCTATGCCTCAGTGCACAATCTGTCCCTAACAAATTTCTCCCCACAATTCATTTTCCTAACACCTCTTCCCTCCATCCTTGTTTATCACTCAGAGTTGTCCCCTCCTCTCCATCTCCTACTTTTGTGAACTTACCTTCCCACTCAGCCTATCCAAATTCTGTACCCCATCCTTTATATATACCTCCCTGTAGCATCTTCACCATCTCCTCTTTCTCCCTTTTCTCTCTTTTTCCAACTGGGGTAGCCATGAAACTCCTCTCTACTGCAACATATCTGTTTTCTTTTCTTCTGTCATAATTCAACTTCTCACCACCCAACATAAAACCACCTCCCTCACTGCTACTCTCCACCAACCTTAGTTGAGGTATCTTCTCTTGCAAATTATTTAGCAACCTCACTGATGCTGGTGCCACATATAAGAAAAGCACCCAGCACACTCTGTAATATGGTTGGAGTTAGGAAGGGCATCCAGCCATAGAAACCATCACCAGCTCCTGTCTAACTGTCCAGCATGAAAAACAGGTATTTAATGATAATGATGATATAGGTAAAAGTAATAAGTGTGTGTCAATAAATATGTTTAATTTATATTTGAATAAAACAAGTTTTGTTTGTTTACATAGAAGGTAAATATTTCTATTATATATTAATGTAAGTGGAAATAAGGATACAAAATATGTTGACGCTTGAAAAAATGTTTTCATATAAAAGTTTGGGTGTGAAAATATTTGTGAATGTTTCCAGAAAGTAAGTTTAACACAAAAGAAACAAATTTTACTAGAAAGATATTGAATAAATAATTTTTTTTTTTTTTGTATGAAAAATGTTTTATTGAGTAAAATTTAAGCAAATGTTTAAATTAAAGAAGTTTTCGCACGAGAAAGAAAAACACATTTTGCAAACTAAGTTTCCTTATTTCTTTACTGCCCACAAGGGGCTAAACATAAAGGGGACAAACAAGGACATACAAACGGATTAAGTCGATTATATCGACCCCAGTGCGTAACTGCTACTTATTTAATCGACCCTGAAAGGATGAAAGGCAAAGTCGACCTCAGCGGAATTTGAACTCAGAACGTAACAGCTGACGAAATACCGCTAAGCATTTCGCCCGGCATGCTAACGTTTCTGCCAGCTCGCCGCCTTTGCAAACCATTTTGCAAACCAAGTTTCCTATCATCAACTTTACAAAGTTTAATATTCTGTAATGCACTTGTAATCCATGTGTGTGTGGGGGGGGGGGGGGTTATGGTCTACTATAACTACAATAATCAAGGAAGCTTAAAAGTGCCTCTTCTAAAAAGAGTTTCAGACTTCTGGAATGCCCCATGTGTATAAAATATGCTCCGAGTCCCAAAAGCTGTACTGAAAGATCCAAGAAAAGAGGGTTAGGGTCTCATTTAACAGCAAAGACCAAGTGAGTTGAGTAACCAGAAGCCACTTTTCTAAAGCAAAGTATTCCTAGAACTACATTATCTAATGTGCCCTACATTTTCAAAAATCTTACAACACATGTTTTGAGGAATATTTGACTGCTATTTTTACAAGGTCTCAAACTACTGTATGGAGGTCTCTATCAACTTGTCGAAATATTTGTTAATAATTTGAGATAGTAGGCAGTGAGCTGACGCAAACATCATCATGCCAGACAGAATACTTAACAGCATTTTGTCTATCTTTACATTCTGAGTTCAAATTCCACCAGGCTCAACTTTATTTTTTATCCTTTTGGGATCGATAAAATAAGCACCAGTTGAACATTGGGTGGATTGATGTAATTGACCCCTCCCCAAAATTGCTGGCCTTGCGCTAAAATTTGAAATCGATAATTTGAGATAATGCATTTTTTTATTTCTCTTTTTCTCTCTTTTACTTTTTTCAAATTTCCTTTCAGAAAATTGTTCCTATAGATGGCCTTTCCAAGAAAATGATTCTTAATGCCAAAAATGAACATTGGAAATTCTTGAGGACAATGCTATCACCGAATTTTTCGGCCAAAAAGCTAAAAGAGGTATATTTTATGTATATAATCTATGTACGTGATCAGCTTCCATACATATGCACATACATTCTTTATTATTTATTTTTTACTTGTTTCAGTCATGAGACTACAGCCATGCTGGAGCACCACCTCAAAGAACTTTTAGTCAAATGAATCAACCCTAGCACTTTCTTTTATTGCCAAGTATTTAAACATAGAGGGGACAAACAAGAACAGACAAATGGATTAAGTCAATTATATCGACCCCAGTGCGTAACTGGTACTTAAATTATCGATCCCGAAAGGATGAAAGGCAAAGTTGACCTCGGTGGAATTTGAACTCAGAACGTAGCAGCAGACGAAATACCACTAAGCATTTTGCCTGGCGTGCTACCATTTCTGCCAGCGTGCTGCCTTAGAACTTATTCTGTCAGTCTCTTTTGCCGAAACACTAAGTTACAGGGACATAAACACACCAACATAGGTTGTCAAGCGATGGTGAAGGGACAAAAACAGATAAACATCTAAACACATACATACATATATATATATATATATATATATATATATAGATAGATATATATATATATATATCAATGTATATATGTATATACAACAGGCTTCTTTCACTTTCTGTCTACCAAATCCACTCACAAGGCTTTGGTCAGCCCAAGGCTATATATGGTAGGAGACACTTGCCCAAGGTGCCATGCAGTGGGACTGAACCCGGAACTATGTGGTAGTGAAGCAAATTACTTACCACACAGCAACTCCTGTGTGTATATATATATATATAATTATATATAAAGGGCATTAACTGTGTATCAATGCCTCACGCTATCGAGGGACTAAATAAGTAAAAAAACTACCAAAAATAAGCAACATATTTACCGAAAGCGAGGGAATGCAGCTTTTCAAAATTTATCTCTTAAAAACATTTAACTCAACAGTAGACCACTGGTTTCTCAATCAAATACAGAAAAAACTGTGAAGTAACCTGTATTCTTTTGTTCATTAGTACACGTATGGTCAAGATATATAAAAATAAACAAGAATCAACCTACCACGATGTAGCCATCACAGCAACAATGACTTTTGTTCACAATTATATATCCCTGAAAAAGCTTTGAATTCATCCAGTTGCATCTCGGTAACATGTGCTTATACAGAATGATATTCAGCACTGAATATATTCTAATTATTTATAATATAATATAGGATAAATTCTTTATAAGAATTTATCAAGTAGTCAGTGTGAAAAAACCTCATAATGAAAAACTAACGAAAAATTTCGTAATGAAAAAATTCATCGTTTCTTCATAGATATATTTAATTATATATAAAGGGCATTAACTGTGTAGCAATGCCTCACGCTATCGAGGGACTAAATAAGTAAAAAAACTACCAAAAATAAGCAACATATTTACCGAAAGCGAGGGAATGCAGCTTTTCAAAATTAAATGTTTTTAAGAGATAAATTTTGAAAAGCTGCATTCCCTCGCTTCCGGTAAATATGTTGCTTATTTTTGGTAGTTTTTTTACTTATTTAGTCCCTCGATAGCGTGAGGCATTGCTACACAGTTAATGCCCTTTATATATAATTAAATATATCTATGAAGAAACGATGAATTTTTTCATTACGAAATTTTTCGTTATTTTTTCATTATGAGGTTTTTTCACGCTGACTACTTGATAAATTCTTATAAAGAATTTATCCTATATTATATTATATATATATATATATATATATATATACATACATACAGGCAAAGTGGCTGAGATCCTCTCAAGCGTTGGGCCTCATAGAGGCAAAGTGGCTGAGTTCCTTTTGAGTGTTGGGCCTCACAGAGTCAATGACCGAGGCCTTTGGCATTATGTCATGCTTGAGAAGAAGACCTATCAAGCTGAGCAAAATCGCAGTCGTGGCAGAGACCGGTGTCATGCAAATGGCATCCATGTTGGTGACACGTAAAAGCACCCATTACACTCTCAGAGTGGTTGGCATTAGGAAGGGAATCCAGCTGTAGAAAACCATGCCAAATCAGACTGGAGTCTGGTGCAGACTTCCAGCGTGCCAGTCCAGTCATAACATCCAACCCATGCCATGGATTGGATGTTATGACTGGGCCATAATAATGGTCATCTCTGGTTGTCAATAATGGCCAGGACATCACATGGGAGAAGCAAATGGATCATGGTGCACCTGTCTGTGGTTGATCGGGCCAATGCATGCTCATAAGTTTCTGCCACAGGTCAGGTGCCAGTAGTCTGTTGGGAATGAAGGCATGGATTCGATTCTGGACCTGCACAACTCATGTTTTCTTTGCATTCCTGTGATCCTATTCATATGAAGTGGCACCTCTGTTGGTGCATCGACGCCAGGCAGGGCAGATTTGTGCTTGCATTTTCCACACAACAACACACACAAACACGTTTGATATACAGGGTGTCCACAAAGTCTGGGTACATGGAGTAAATAAAATCATAACATAAACAGTTAAATATAAGAAATAATAATTTCTGAAAGTATGTGTTAATCCCCATGTAGCCAGACTTTGTGGACACCCTATAGTAGCACTACATTAAATGTGATGTAATTTGATTGTAATCTCCCTCTCCTTCTCTCTCTCTCTCTTTTTCCATTCTTTTCTCTTCCTTTGTGAAATCAAGATGCAACCACTCGTAAGGGCAGCAGCTGATAATTTGGAGAAAACCTGCGACAAGTTTGAAAAAACAGGGGAAGATATGGATGTGAACCGGTGAGTACAGGCATTTGGTGACCTACCTTCTTTTTGTTGTTGTTGCTCTTGCTACTGCTTCCTACCAGTAATGTCCAAGGGGCATATAGTCCGGGTATGCTGGGTGGGTGCTGCACACCCATCCTAAAATGGCAAATTCATTATAAATATCAACCTTACTCGTTATTAATTTAACCACAAATTTTATTTTTCGTCCTTTCCATTCCAGTCTGTTTGGTTGCTTTACAATGGATGTCATTGCTACAACAGCTTTTGGTGTAGAAGTTGACTCGCAGAAGAATCCAGACAATTCATTTGTCAGGAATGCCACTTACCTGGTCCGCAGAAATCGACTCGCATCAGTCTTTCTCATTTCTTGTTAGTTGACCCTTTTTTTTTCTTTTTATGTTTCATTTATATTTTACAGTTGTTTTTTTTAAATTAATGTAATCTGTATATGTAATGTCAAAGTGTGTGTGTATGTCTGTGCATGTGTATATGTGTGTATCTGTATGGATGTATATGTATGATGATGATAGTATATATATATGGCTGTGTAGTAACCAGCTTGCTTTCCAGCAACATGGTTGTGGGTTCAGTCCCAATGCGTGGCACCTTGGGTAAATGTCTTCTACTATAGTCTCAGGCCGACCTAAGCCTTGTGAGTGGATTTGGTAGATGGAAACTGAAAGAAGCCCGTCGTATATATATATATATGTGTGTGTGTGTAAATGTGTGTGTGTGTATATATATATATATATATATATATATATATATCCTAATAAGTAGGAAGGTAGATAAAACACAAACCCCTTCAGGTAGATGGCCCTGCTCAGTATGTAGAAAAGGAGTAGGTAGTAACTCTAGAAGATGTACCCGGTGCAAGCTATGGACACATAAGAGGTGCAGCAACATCACAGGCAGGTTAACTAGCAAGTTAGTTTTTGTTTGTGGCAGATGTTCAGGTGCAATAAAGACTGTAAACAAACAGGAAACAACTTCTATCTCATTCCAGGGTGAAAAACTAGAGGTAGTCGATAGCTTCCGCTATCTGGGCGACCAAGTTAGTAGTGGGGGTGGGTGCGCTGAAAGTGTAGCTGCTAGAATAAGAATAGCCTGGGCAAAGTTTAGAGAGCTCTTACCCCTGCTGGCGACAAAGGGACTCTCACTCAGAGTAAAAGGCAGACTGTATGACGCATGCGTACGAACAGCCATGCTACATGGCAGTGAAACATGGGCTGTAACTGCTGAGGACATACGTAAGCTCGCAAGGAATGAAACCAGTATGCTCCGTTGGATGTGTAATGTCAATGTGAATACCCGTCAGAGTGTAAGTATCTTGAGAGAAAAGCTGAACATTAGAAGCATCAGTTGTGGTGTGCAAGAGAGACGATTGCGCTGGTATGGACATGTGGTGAGAATGGATGAGGATAGCTGCGTGAAAAAGTGCCACACCCTAACAGTTGAGGGAACCCGTGGAAGAGGTAGGCCCAGGAAGACCTGGGCTGAGGTGGTGAGGCAAGACCTTCGTACATTGGGCCTCACCGAGGCGATGACTACTGACCGAGACCTTTGGAAATGTGCTGTGCGTGAGAAGACCCGGCAAGCCAAGTAAGATCATTGCCAGTGCCCCTGGACTGGCTCTTGTGCGGGTGGCACATGAGATGCACCATTTTGAGCGTGGCCGTTGCCAGTACCGCCTGACTGGCTCCCGTAGGATTTTCGAGTGAGATCGTTGCCAGTGCCCCTGGACTGGCTTGTGCGGGTGGCACATAAAAGACACCAATTCGAGTGTGGCCGTTTTCGTGCGGGTGACACGTAAAAGCACCCACTACACTCTCTGAGTGGTTGGCGTTAGGAAGGGCATCCAGCTGTAGAAACTCTGCCAAATTAGATTAGAGCCTGGTGTTGCCATCCGGTTTCACCAGTCCTCAGTCAAATCGTCCAACCTATGCTAGCATGGAAAGCGGACGTTAAACGATGATGATGATGATGATGATATATATATATATATTTATATAGATAGGGTGATAAATTGAATATTAGTTCAATTTAAAACCAAGTGGCCTAGCATATAAAGAAATCTGAAAATTCAGAAAAAATTGTATTACATGTGTATAAGGGATGACCACTAGGTGGACATCCAATATGCTAGAAAGTGGTCATCAATGACCCAACCACAAAGAAAAATAATGTTCTCCAGAAACATTTCGCAAAATGCCAGAACAGGACAAAATGAGAAATATACAGAATAAAGAGTTATCTATGGACTGCAGTTTCGAACATTAACATTTTACTTACGTAATAACATCCGTGTTCTCATTCTGAAAAGCAGCTCCAATGTAATCAGTAGAACTATATGCAAGTCTTGTATCATGAAGACAATTCGTGTATAGTTCTGCAAATTATATTGATTCTAGAACGTTTATGCTGATGAGAACACGGATGTTATTACGTAAATATATCGTTAATGTTTGAAACTGCAGTCCATAGATAACTCGTTATTCTGTATATTTCTCATTTTGTCCTGTTCTGGCGTTTTTACAAAATTTTTCTGGAGAACATTATTTTTCTTTGTGGTTGAGTCATTGATGACCTCTTTCTAGCATATTGGATGTCCACCTAGTGGTCATCCTTTATACACGTATATATATATATATATATATATATATATATATATATATATATGTGTGTGTGTGTGTGTGTATCTGCGTTTGTAACCCCCATCATCACTTGACAAGTGGTGAGTTGTAGTGAAAAAATATATAACAAAAGAAAGAAAATACATTCAATTTATATATTTTGAATACATTTTAAAGGATAGAATATTAGGATAGTTTCACATTTTACTCCTCATCACAATGAAATTACGGAAAATATTGCAATTTTGTATTTTCTTAGGGAGTTTTTAGTCCATGTTGCTTGTATGAGAGTTTGTTTGCCAATGAACTAGCATATACATACATACATATATATATATTCTTTTACTTATTGCAGTCATTTGACTGTGGCCATGCTGGAGCACCGCCTTTAGTCGAACAATTCAACCCCAGTACTTATTCTTTGTAAGCCTAATATTTATCTTATCAGTCTCTTTTACTGAACCGCTAAGTTACAGGAACGTAAACGCACCAACATCGGTTGTCACACGATGGTGGTGGGGACAAGCACAGATACACACACACACACACGGGCTTCTTTTAGTTTCCGTCAACCAAATCCACTCACAAGGCTTTGGTCAGCCCAAGGCTATAGTAGAAGACACTTGCCTAAGGTGCCATGAAGTGGGACTCAACCCGGAAACATGTGGTTGGGAGGCAAGCTTCTTACCACACAGCCATGTTTGTATATATACGTATGTATGTATAAGCATTTATTACTTGCCTTTTTTTTTAATGGTGGAACTCAAAGTCGATAAAGCTATAAAAAGTAGTGTATAAATATTGGTTTAACAATCCATTGTAGTTTTTATAGATTAACCTACTTCAAGTTTCATCATTAAAAATAAATTATTTCTTGTTCTCTGAATTTCTGAATTCGTACGACATAAACAATATATATGTATGCACTTAAATATATTTACATATATGTATGTGTGTATATATTCATATACTTATATAAACATATATATATATATATATATATATATATATATTCATAAACACATATGAATATATATATATGTTTATGAATATATATATATATATGTATATATATATATTCATAAACATATATATATATATATGTTTATGAATATATATATATATATATATATATATATATATATATATATATATATATTCATAAACATATATATATATTCATATGTGTATATTTATATATATATATATGCGTTTATGTTACATATATATCAGTTGAATAAAGTTACAACATGATTTGGTTTTCATGTTTTTATTATTGTATTAAAAAAAAAATTTTTTTTACAATGTTGAAGTGTGTTAAACATTAAAAAATATTTTGTAATGTTCATAAAGTTCCATTAGTTCAAGTAGTAATCATCAGATTTCAAAATGTATTGACTGACAGTAAAGTGCTTGACAATGCTTTGACCAACTGTCAAGTGCATTGCTTGACAACTGTCAAGTGCATTGCTTGACAACTGTCAAGTGCATTGCTTGACAACTGTCAAGTGCATTGCTTGACAACTGTCAAGTGCATTGCTTGACAACTTTCAAGTGCATTGCTTGACAACTGTCAAGCACTCAACTCAACTGTTTGCAGTGTACTCTATCAGTAGTGTTTTGATGCCTTTGAAGCACCTGGGATTGAATGATTTTCCAATAATGAACAATAGAAGTTTGTGGATGCCGGTCATGTTAGTGCATGGTAAGATTGTGATTCTGTGTTTTGAGAGTTTTCCACCATTACATTGTTCCCCTTTAAGTATTAGTGGTTTGGATGTTAGCAATTTGTAAAAACGTCCAAATTCGTCTGCATTGTAGATTTCATTGGGCCACTACTTCACAAATAGAGTTGGTAGTGTAATGGTGTACCTGTATCTAGTTGTTTATCTTCAGCGCTGTTAGATTCCTCATAAATAGTTTTAAAAGTTATGTTATAGTGTTCTTTGAAGCAATTAAGCCATCCTTCACTACAGTTGAAATCTGGGTGTTGAAGATTCTTCACCAGTTTGAGTGCTTTTGCCTGCAAAACAGGCCCAGATATTAGGATATTCTGAGATCAGGCATTCTGAAACCACAAAAGTGGTGCTTCTTCAACGTCTGGATATTTGCAGAAATGAATTCTCTTGCATTCTAAACTACTATTCTGGTAGGTTTCTTTGATTTTGGCAGATAATTTTTTATCCACATTGACAGTGTGTTAAGAGGTATTTCAAAGTGTCTGGCAACTTCTGGTTTTTTTTTTTTTTTTTGCCTTTTTCAGTTTCCATAATGGCTCAGTATTTGATTTGTATTTTGTGTGCAGTGAGTTTTCTTTTAATGAAAGCTATATTCGATTTATGAAAAGTATCACTTTGAGACTAATCAAAAAACTTAGAGTCCAGTGCACACGATTATATCATACCGTAAGTCTGCAAAGATTATCAAACTGCTTAGTAAAATTCTCAAAAGGATGTTTGTACAGCTTGATATTATCAATATTACTGCAATATACAAAAAATCAATACCAAGTATTGTAAAAAAAAAACACACTCATGATAAACATTCTTATCTGCATAAATTAAAACTAATGAGAAGTCTATTTTACCAGATTTTACTTTTAAAAATTTATGTTTTGGCAAGTTTTGGGTACAAAACGCTTGAACTCAAAATTTAGATATTTTAAAAAGTTGTTACATGAACTAAAGAACAGAATATATTCTAGAAGCTTGAAGAGATAAACTGAAACAAACTAGAAATTTCAATGTGAATTGAACAAAGTAAATTATAGGAACGGAGTCAAAATAATAGCACTGTTATAATTTAATGTAATGCTATGAAGAGTTGTGCTACTGTGAAACAAATTCACTATCAAATCATATGGCTACTACACATTGTAATCCTCTCAGAATCATATGAATATCATGTTTCAACTCATTTGTGTTTTCAAAAACACTTGAGCAGTAAACATGAATTATGTTTACTAACTTCCGTTTGTGATTCTCGATAATACGTCCTTGTTACTGTACAGTTTGTATGTAACAGAGTATTACTAAATTATAATAGCAAAAAAAGTCTGATGTGTGCACTTGACTCAAGTTCTCTTTACACTTCCATACAACAAGAGTGGCTATAAACTATTATTATATTGATGGGACACTAATTTACTTTGAGTCAAGTGAATGTTTAACTTATCTGATTTTACTGTGTGTGTATCATTATCAACGTTTAATGTCCGCTTTCCATGCTAGCATGGGTTGGACGATTTGACTGAGGACTGGCAAGCCAGAAGGCTGCACCAGGCTCCAATCTGATCTGGCAGCGTTTCTACAGCTGGATGCCCTTCCTAACGCCAACCACTCTGAGAGTGTAGTGGGTGTTTTTACATGCCACCGGCATGAGGGCCAGTTACACGGTACTGACAATGGCCACACTCAAAAAGGTGTTTTTTACGTGCCACCTGCATGGGAGCCAGTCCAGTGGCACTGGCAACGACCTCGCTCGAATGATTTTCTAACGTGCCACCAACACAAGTGCTAGAAGGCAATGCTGGTAACGATTATGCTCTAATGGTGCTATTTACGGGCCACTAGCATGGAAGCCAGACAGCTACTCTGTCAATGATCATGCTTGGACAGTGCTGTTAGTCCTCCACTGGCACGGTGACCAGTCATCGAGTATGGTTCAATTGTGATTTTGATTACGATTTATGTGTATGTATATATATATATATATATATATATATATATATATATATATACACACACACACACACACACACACACACACACATATATGTACACACACGCACACACGTACACACACACACACATATACATACACATATATATATATACACATATATATATACACACACACACATAATAGATCGCTGACCACTACACACATTTTTTTTCTCTCCTTGTTTCTTTCTGTGTTCCTTTCTGTGGAAGAGCGTAGGCTTGAAACGTTAAAGACTTTCTCAATTCCCGAGCGTTATACTAATACATCTATTTGTTTTCAACGCCACCTGTCTTCGCGTCTGCTGTCTTTTTGTGAATTCTCCCTATATATATATATATATATATATATATATATATATATATATACTATCAGTTAAACACTTTGTTCTTTCGTATCTTTGTAGTTATTTCACGTACGTTTTTCAAGTTCCTGTTATACACACGAATGCTTTCAACTCGATCAAGAAGATTCTTTTATGATTTATGCAAGAAAATCTTGGCAGATCGGAAACAAGCTAGTGGCCAGGTAAAGTTCAGTGTTTTATTTTCTTTTAAAGTGAACATTTTTTTACTTCATGCCATAAGTAAGACAGACACACACACACACACACACACACAGCAAACATCATCGTTGTTTAATGTCCAGCTTCCATGCTGGCATGGGTGGGATGATTTGACGGGAACCGGCCAGGCAGAAGCCTGCACCAGACTTCTGTGACTGTTTTGGCAGGATTTTTTACAGCTGAATGCTGTAAAAAAAGAAAAGACAGACAGAAAGAGAATGAATGACCCCAGTAAAGGACTAACATTTTATTTTGTGACCCTGAAATGGTGAAATGCAAATTTGATCTTGGCAGTATTAGAACTCCTTATGGTATATCCATCTACTTACCATTCTATGTATGCCTGTACAACTTTCATTGAATTATAATTTTTTCCTTTATTCATTTTTCTCTTCGTAATTTTTCTGTTTAATAGGTCAGGCAAGATCTTCTGCAAATGATGATTGATCAACAAAATGATTTTACCAAAGAACAACCCGAAAAGAATGCCAAGAATGGTGATGTGAAGAATGGTGGTGCAAACAATGGTGATATAATGAATGGTGATGCAACAAATGATGATGTTCCAGTACCTACGAAGTTAATTAAGAGAAGTAAGTATAACTCTGTTGTTTTAAAAATGTCCATATGTTGTTGGCATGGCGTGGAGAAGAAAAGAAGCCCAGTATGAATAGAGTATATTTATTATCATTATCATCATCATCATCATTTAACGTCTGCTTTCCATGCTAGCATGGGTTGGACGATTTGACTGAGGACTGGTGAACCAGATGGCTACATCAGGTTCCAATCTGATTTGGCAGAGTTTCTACAGCTGGATGCCCTTCCTAACGCCAACCACTCACAGAGTGTAGTGGGTGCTTTTACGTGCCACCGGCACGAAGGCCAGTCAGGTGGTACTGACAATGGCCATGCTTGAAATGGTGTATTTTACGTGCCACCTGTACAGGAGTCAGTCCAGCGGCACTGGCAATGATCTCGCTCAAATGTCTTTTCACGTGCCACCGGCACAAGTACCTGGAAGGCGACGTTGGTAACGATCACGCTCAAATGGTGCTATTTACGTGCCACCGGCACGGAAGCCAGACAACTGCTCTGGCAAATGTAGGAGGTTATTTAAATAAAGGTGAACTGAAAGGAAAGGGTAGTGATGTCAATGGCCAAGGGGCCCCACTAAAAGAGAAAGAGCGAGCGAGGAAGTGAGAGAAGTAGGACCAGCATGGTCCCCTTTGTGGCGAATGGATGCATGTGGATGCAAGGGTAAGTAGCTACTAGCAATAGGTGAGACAGGTAGGGCATGTCTTGGATTTAACACAGCTGGACAGCAGACACTGAGAGGCAGGTGAACTGTATTTTGTCCTTCACATTACAGTTCCCTCAAACTACAGTCCCACTTGTGTGGCACTTTGAGCAGATGTCTTCTGCTATAGCTTTGGGCCTACTAATAACTTGTTAGTGGATTTGGGAGATGGAAACTGTGTGGAAGCCCATGTGTGTGTATATGTTATATATATGGGCGTGTGTATATGTATATGTGTGTGTGTTTGTGCATCTATGTGTGTGTGTGTGTGTCTATATATGTATGTGCAGATAGTTTTTCTATATGTCATCCTACGATTAACCAGGACGCATCATCAACGATATTTCCTGGGGTCTTTTGGTGTTTCAGGTTTTTTTCAACATCAAATCCTCTCACCTAGGTGACCCATCCAAGTTTGATCAAGCCCCAGCCTCAAGGCTATAAAAGAAGACTCTTCCCCAAGGTGCCACGCAGTGGGACTGAACCCGGAATCATCAGATTGGGAAGCAAGCTTCTTACCACAGCCATGCCAGTGCCTATGTACATATATGTATAATGCTTACAAAATATTTGTCATGATAGGGGTCAGTAGGCCATCAGGTTTGCTGTGGAGGCAGTTGAGGTAGCTTCAAGGAGGCTGTGAGCTCTGGAAGAGGCCATGCTACCAAAGGTAGTGGTAACTGGGGACAGGCTGTGGTGTACTCAGTCACTTGCATGTTTATTTCATGTCACCGCTGCCCCTTCATTATCATCATCATCACCATCATCATCACCATCATCACCATCATCATCATCATCACCATCATCATCATCATCACCATCACCATCACCATCCACTTTTCCATGCTCACAATTACTGACTGGGAAATAAACAAAATCTTGAAATGAATTTTACAAATTTTGATTTTTAAAAAAAATTTATTTTCTCATTTTTATATTTTCTTTTGTTAGAATTAACCGATGAAGAAATCATTGCACAGAGCACCATTTTCTTTTTGGCTGGCTATGAGACAACAGCAACCGCACTGTCTTTTATGGCCTATCTTTTAGCCTTACACCAAGACATCCAAGATAAAGTGCATGAGGAAATTCAATCAGTCATTGGAAAGGTCAGTAACCCTTCTAGCCCCCTTTTATCTTTCAACTGTTTTTTGTTACCAATCCTTTGAGGCCTGCTGATTTTAAAACACAAAACCTTTCATTTTAAAATGTTTGTATTTAATTAGCACATTCACTTTGATTTTTATGTAAGAACATTTCTAATTCAGTCAGATAGCAAATGCAGTAAGCTAGCACAAAATGAGTATAAACATAATTACGACTTTGTCATTAAAAGAGAGCCTAGGGATGTTAAGCAAGTGTGTGGATTCAATGTAACAGAAAAGTGGTATGAACACACGCCAGAAGGTATGAAAGAGAATAAAAAATTGGGATTTTATGAAATTTCCAGAGAAATTCTATCATCTGCAAAGTCCAGGTCTGTAACAATTTACTGCTGGTACTCTCTGCATTTTTTGCTGGTCTTCATCACTGATGCCTATAGCTTGCCATTTTGCATAATTCAATATAATTGCAAATAGGTAAGGTGCAAACATGCCTCCTTGTCACACCTCAGCTACAATTTGAAAGAATTCCATTTATCAATCAGATGACAACACACAAGCTCTGGTCTTCTTGTAAGTCTTTGCAATAGCAAGAACTAGTTGTTCTGGAAAGTCACATGCTAGAAGGATCTTTCATTTTGTCACAATGGATGCTGTCAAAGGCTTTGCTGATGTCCATGAAGGTTATAATGGCATGTAACTGTCTTGGTTTAACCTCTTCTATGATTATAAATGAGAAAAGAACCAAATATAGACATTGCAATGCCATATCGTAATAGAGTGGATACCAAAGAAATTGAGAAAATCGAGAAGTGTCAGGACCTAACCACAGAGAAGAAGAATTTGTGGGAGATGATGACGATGATGACAATTATTCCTGTGGTAATCAGTACACTTGGTCCAACATCTAAACTGCTACATAAGACACTGAAGGATATTCGAATTGAAACTTGCATTGTCAATCTGCAGAATCCTAAGAAACATTCTTGGGATTTGAGGGAGGCTTGTTGTCATTAAACCTCAAGACAACATCCTTGCTAACAAATAAAGCATGTTATAGATTTAATACTTCTAATAATTGCTCTAAATTTTGGCCCAAGACCAGGCAATCTTGGCACAATGCATCTCTTTCTGCTGAGCGTATACTTTCTTTACTCCATACTGCATAATTTTTCAGCCCCAGTATCATGGTACTAATGGTGTCTTCTACGTTTAGTGATCATCCACCAACTTCCTTTCTTGGTAGGTAGAGTCAGTTGGTATTGCTTTTAGGGTGGAGTGCATTGTGCAATACGTGCAGCTTTCTAGTTCTGCAAGTTCTGCAGCTTGGACTTTGTCGAGGAGGTTAGGCAATTACATTGACTACATTTGACTGGTCCTTTGTTTTATCAACCCCAGAAAGATGAAGGGCAAAACTGATGTCAACAGGATTTGAACTCAGAATGTAAAGAGCTAGAGCAAATATTGCAAGGCATTTTGTCCAGCACTAATGATTCTACCAGCTTGCTGCCTTAATAATAATAATAATAATTGTGAGGTTGTTGATTGAAGATATTGTACTGTTTGTCAACTTGCAACAAGGACCTCAGACAGACAGTACTGCACTCGTATTGCATAAAGTCCTGTCTGTATGAGGTCCTTGTTGTGACTTGACAAACAGTACAAACCCCCAGTACATACAATATCTTCAACCAACAACCTCACAATATTGTATACTGTGTGAAGTCTATAATAATGATAATAATAATAACAGAGGGGGGAGTAAGTCAATTACATTGACCCCAGTTTGCAGCTGGTACTTATTTTATCAACCTTGAAAGGATGACAGTCAAAGTCAACCTTGGCAGAATTTGAACTCAGAACATAAAGACAGACAAAATGCCAATAAGCATTTCCCCCATTGCACTACAAATTCTGCCAGCTCTCTGCCTTAATAATAATGATGACGATGATGATGGTGATGATGATGATGATGATGATGATGATGATGATGAACTCTTTCTTTTGTCCTTATGTATTTTTCAGGAAACACCTGACTACAACAGTATTCAAAAGTTAACATACCTCAGTCAGTGTCTCTCAGAAACACTAAGATTATATCCCATAGCAAGCAGGTATTATTTAATGTCATGTCTACATTATACTTATGTTTATACTGTCTGTCTGTCTATTTAGCTCTCTCTCTCTCTTTTTCTCTCTCTCTCTCTCCACACACACACACACACACACACACACACACACACACATATATATATATATATATAATCATAAATATATAGGGATTGACAGTAACCTGCTTCTCCAACATACTGAGAATTCAGAAATAGCAGCCAAAGAACTACTGATTCCAAAACTACAAATTATTACTCTAAATTCATAGCGATATTTTTTTTGTTTTTTGTTCTGTGTGTATCAAAAATATCGCTATCAATTTAGAGTAATGGTTTGTAGTTTTGGAATCAGTAGTTCTTTGGCTGCTATTTCTGAATTCTCAGTATGTTGGAGAAGCAGGTTACTGTCAATCCTTATATATTTATGATTATAAATGATTTTACCGAAAAGGTTTTTTCATACTGAGCTACCCGGCAAAATTGTTGATTATTAATTTTATTACTAATCGACGATTCCCTGCCCTGCATATCTATATATATATATATATATATATATATATATACATATATATATATATATAAGGATTTACTTTTTGTAATGAGATAAAAAAAACCCAAGGCTGTGTATAATATAGAAGTGTGTGGATTCAATGTAAGACATTCTATTTATAAATGTTCTACACTCTACACACCCTTGGTTTTTTTAATCTCATTACGAAAAGTAAATCCTTATATTCACATGCTGATATATGACCTACGTTGACCCCTTATTCGCATAATCACCGGACCTGGAGCTCAACTATGGTTTATCCATAGCACTTACTCAGCATTACCTGAAACCTCTGGGTCTAATTGACACCATTACCTCACATAACCTATATATATATATATATATATATATATATATATATATATATATGTATACATGTCTCTTAAAAGATATAGCTCAAAATCAATGCATTGAAGATACTTTATTGCTCACCTGTGAGCTTTTTGCTAAGACTGTTAACAGATACTATATATTTTGTAAAATTTGTTTTATAAAAGTATATATTTAATATATATATATATATATATATATATATATATATTTAATATATGTATATATATATATATATATATATATATATATATATATATATATATACAATTAAACCTTGGGAGAGGCATTATGCCGGTAATAAACACACGCACTGGTTCAGTCCTTTATTAATTTAATTTATATAGTTTTTTGTTAAATTATTTCATTGCACTCTTGCAATCTCTTCAGTAACTTGTCTCTCCACTTCCATTTACTTTTCGTAATGAGATAAAAAAAACCAAGGGTGTGTAGAGTGTAGAACATTTATAAATAGAATGTCTTACATTGAATCCACACACTTCTATATTATACACAGCCTTGGTTTTTTTTTTATCTCATTACAAAAAGTAAATGGAAGTGGAGAGACAAGTTACTGAAGAGATTGCAAGAGTGCAATGAAATAATTTAACAAAAAACTATATAAATTAAATTAATAAAGGACTGAACCAGTACGTGTGTTTATTACCGGCATAATGCCTCTCCCAAGGTTTAATTGTATTTCTTTCAACACACGTATCCACATCAAGAATCTTGCACACGAAATACACATACGAAATATATATATATATATAT